>NW_020172448.1:965255-998577 GCF_003031525.2 Neophocaena asiaeorientalis asiaeorientalis | reverse complement strand
TATTTAAAAAAAAAAAAAAAAAAAAAAGATGTTTTCTATATCAAAGTAAAATCAATAATTTTTATTAAATAATAGTGTAAGAGATAAAAGGTATTAACATCGGGGATTATGCCAATTTTGTTTAGAAACAAGCCTAAAATGCTACTCATTGGTGTTTACAGAGAAACAAAATAGCTTTTCTGAAGCACATAATAAGACTATAATTTAAGGGTGTTACTAAAAACTTTTAAGATATTCTGCTCTAGTTGGTGAGAGTCACTTAAACCAGGTTGAATTATTATTGAAACTACTGTGTTCAGCAAATCTAGGCAACTGGTACTAGGAATCACAGGCAATCAAATTTGCTATTATTGAGACTGCTTAGAAACTGAATTCAGAGATGACAACAAACCACTGTGTATCTTAGGTTAGATGGGAAAACCTAGGCAGAAATTATATATTGTGGTATAGGGCATTCAGAGTATGAAGCCAAAGACAGAGGACAAACTAGATTTTTAAAAAAATAAATAATGACAATCAGAGTCAATGCAAGAAAAACATTTTTAAAAGGTAGGAATATGTGAGAAAGATTATTTACCAATTATTAAATTATTTACAATAAACCATAGTGTGTTTCATTTATAAGCTACTTTGACAATGTGAGGAAAATGCCATCCCTTTTTTCCCTGCCCAAACCCATCATTCTTTTGTTTAATAGAAAACAGATTGCACTTCATGGGGCTCTGCACACCTGTTCCATTTTGGGATCCTTGGAAAGTCCCAATCTTTACAGATTTGTTTCCCAATCAATAAAATAAATATGCTTAATTTAAGTATTCTTAATTAAAGGTCTATATCAGAGTCATCTGTGGAGCTCTGGTGGCCATATACCATATCCCTACCCTAGATTCTGATTCGATAGCTTTGAAGTGAGGTGTAGATATCTGTTGAGAATCACTGAAATAGATGCTCTATGATGTAGAGAGAAAAACTACTTCAAATATTTTCTCTCTCTCAAAAAAACAGCCAAAAAATAGTAAATATTATTTATTTCCTTTTTTGTTTGAGTGAGGGAAGAAAAGGAAATGAGGATGGCGTTAGAATTATATCTTTTTAAAAAAGCATACAACTCAAATAAAAGCAATTTATTCTGAAAAATACAAGAACCTAGTCCCTTTTTAGATAAACAGAGATGCCATCACTTAATATTTATTAAGTACCTATTCAGAATAAAGACCTTGGCAACTTTTTTAATATGACTGAGACATTTCATTCAGTCAGTCAATATGTATTGTGTAATTTTATCTGCAGTCACCACACTGCCCTAGGGATACAGTAGTGAATGGCACAGATGAAGACCCCCACCCTCATGCACGGAGTTTACATCTAGACAGCTATCAGCAATTGCTTAATGATGACTGATTTTGGCGTACATAATCTGTCCTTTATCGTTTACTCTATTATTCTAGAAGAATATATGGATGGAAGGATATACAGATGGAGCTAGAGAGATGAATTGAGAGATGGAGATAGGTTATTAGACAGAGACCAGTGGAGACAGATAAATAGGTTTGTAATATATCTTTTTAATTCTTTCTTTCTTGAGAAAGCAAGTTTTTTCATCTGCTCTTCAGGCAATCACACAGTAATTTTACAAGAAAAGGAGTGTGGTGTTGCCTACTTGGGTGTGGACATATTCCAACAATATTTGATGTAAGTAACATATGTCTCTATAAAATTCCACTCTAACATCAGTGTTTTTCTTCCTTACTTCCAGGACTAGCATGCGGTAATGGCCGGTACCATGACTGAGAAGTCTTAAAAGACTGAACAGTGTCCTAAAGGAGGATTTTAACATCAAATTTTGAGAAAAATTTTAAATGAAAATTTAACTTATAGAGTATATTAACTCTGCAGGTTTCCCAAATATGTATAAATTATCATAATTAAATCCAAATACGTTTTCTGAGTATTCTCTCAATTATTAGTAGCTATATCCTTAGAGCCTTAAATTGCACTTCACAACATTTTAAGAAAGACCTGAAGGAAAAGGGAATAAAGATGCTAAACTCACCTCTTGGCCGGACTTTCCTGAATTTTCCGAATGTAAAGACTCAATTTCTCCTTCAATCATGGCAGCTTCTAGGCACTCATGTAGATCTTTGAATCCATTGACCTGAAGTGGGTACTGACCAAACATTTCAGTATTTTCAAATTTTTTACCTATAAGAGGGGGGAAATTAATATTCCTCAATATGGCCTTTTAGCTACTAAAAGTAAATAGATGTATACAGTAATTATCTCCTGAACCTGAAAACTGTAACTGTTTATGGTCCAGACAGTAGTAGTTGGTACAATTTTCCTACTGGTTTGTACATGTACATATGTATATCCACATCCAGCTATGCTATAGATATTACACACCCCTATGTGTGTATGTAATTATATACATGCATATGTAAGTACATATTATGTATATATGTATATAAACATACATATATATATATATATATATATATATATATATATATGTATGTTTATTCTTTTAAAAAGTACCTTCTAAGGGTAAGAGAGTGTGCTAACATTGAGAATATATATAGCAGTGCACAAAAGAGATATGGTCTCTGAGCTGAGGAAACTCCTATCCTCTTCTGGAAAAAGACATTATACACATTAATTGTATATATAATTATGAACAAACAATTGTTTATAATTACAGATGTTATAAAAGGGGTGGTGAGACAGAGTGCTGTGAGAAGGTATAAAAACGGGGAACAAACTCAGTCTTTAGGGCTGGAGGGTGAAGCAGGGAAAACTTTCATAGCAAAATGACATTTATGCTGAGACTGTAAAGGTGAATGGGAGTTGGCCAGGCCAGAACGTCGGGGAGCCAGAGTATTCTTGGCCAAGCAACAGCACACGCAAAGACTTTCAGGCTGCAAAGAACTTGGCATGTTTTAACGAATTAAGGGAAGGAAAGTATAGCTTAAGGGAGCAAGATGGAGATGACAATGAAGAGTTAGGTGAGGGATCAAAATCAAATTCTTAACGAAGTCTAGTAGCCCTTGTTGAGAATTTTTTTTCCAGTATATTCTGAATATAATGGAAAGTCAATGAATAATTAAATCTAGGAATAAGAGGCTCAGATTTATATCTCTGAAACATCCTTACGGTTTCCGCGTTAAGAGAGTGATAGACTGTCAGGAGACTATTATAGAATCTATCTAAAAATAAAGGTAGCATTGAATAGGGTGTTAGTAAAAGTGTATAAAAACAGATGAAATGACATACACACATTTATAAATATATACAAAAGGGAGCACTGATAGGACTTGACTGAATGGCTCATAGGCAGGATGGGGAACAGAAGAGAAAGGAAGGTATCAAGAATGATACTCAGATTTTTAGCATGAACAACTGAATTGATTTTTATGTACTGAAAGGGGCACCAGTGAAGGAAGAGTAGAGGATTTTTTTTTTTACTTTTGTTTTAAGGCAGCAGGGAAAATCATTGGTTTCGAATGGCCCATAAGATTTCAAGTTGAAAAGAGGTGGACATAAATAAGTCTGTAACTAAGACTGGTGTGAAGCTATAAATTGGAGAATTGCTAGCTTATTGATAGCAGGAAATCAAGGAAGTGAATGAGACTGCCCAAGGAATTATCTGACAGGAAGAGGAAGAGGACCTAAACTAATTCCCAAGGATCTCCTACCTTTAGATACAGGAAGAACTATAAATATAACTCATAAGAAGTACCCACAGAGGCATGAGAAAGCCAAGATAATATGGTGTGATAGAAGCCAGAGAAGTGTTTTTAAGGAAAGAGTGGGGAAAAGGGGGAGAAGGAGAGAGTGGAGTCAACAGCATTAATAGTTGATAAGAATTCAATAAGAACTGAGAGGGAGCCGATGGACTAACACGTGTAAGAAATCAATAACCTTAAAAAGCCCCTTTGAGAAGAGGTCTGGGGACAGAAAATGAAAGTGGGACAGGTAGAATAATTGGAGAGATAGCAGGTGAAAACAAACTCCTCACTTTAAAGGAGCTTATTTCTGAATAAGATTGACTGAAAAAAAGCATGTGAAGGGAGATTTTTTTTTTAATTTTAAAGATGTGAAACACCAGAGCATGTCTAAATATTGATGAGAAAGACACAATGAAAGGAAGAAGCTAAAGATACAGAAAAAAAGCAAGATAACGGACAGAATAAGGCCTGAGTGAAAACATGAAAGGATGAGATTCTGAGCACATGTAATGAATAGCCATTGATATTAGACTAAATAATTCCTTTATTACCTGGAGGGACAAATAAAAGAATGTGGTAGAGGTTGGAATGGATCCAAGTTGGGAAGCCTGAAGCTCATATATATGAGGAACTCACTTTTAAGAGCTATGATAAAAAAGTTATAAGCAAAAAATTAGATTCAGAGCCTTAGCCAGGACCCATGGTTAGGCTTCATTAACTTCATGGTAAATCCATGAAATTTGAGTTAAGATCTTTCTCAGAAAATGAAGAGACAAAGAAATTAGATTAGAGGTAGAAAAACTGGAAATAGTTATTGTAGAAAATGGGAAAGAAGACAGTGATTAAACAAAGATGACTGCCAGGTAGGATTACAGGCTTGGGACCAGTGAAGCTTAGAGTCACTACAACTTTATGATCCATTACAGTTAGCTCATTTGAGTGACTTTCTCCTAGCAATGGTCAGGTTCTCAGTACATGCAGAGAGAAGAGGAATAGTTCCATGAGGGTCAGAGACTAGCCAGAGAGGTGGTGCCAGAAGGGAATGAGGGGAAAGAGTTTTAGAAATGTATAAGGATGATCATAATGGACAAGGAAGGAAGTAAAGCAAAGACTGAGAAGAACAGAATGGAGGGGTCAATGGCCTAGAAATTCTAGAAGAGTTGAAGAAGTTTTGCAATAGAGTACTTTAGTAAACAAACTGAAAATCACCCCTAATTGAGAGTCACTAGTCTAAAAAAAGGCATTAAGAAGATATATGTAAAAATAATAAAGTGTTCTAAAATAAATTGTTAACAAAGCAAACACACAGTTCACCTGGAAATGTATTAAAATCACATTTATGCAGCACAGTAGCCTTTAAACAACTCTTCAAAACCAAGTACAAAGACTTCACTGACTGAGAAATTTTAATAATCACTTTTAAGAATCCAGATAATATAGGTAGAAGTGCTCATGAGAAGTATTACAAATAGTGACCAGTCACAACCTGATTAGAGCTCCTCCTTCTGCTATATACAGTGTTCTACTTCAGATAAAAACTGGTATGATAGTGTGGACATCCCAAATTGGAATACAATGCACTATATAAAATATTCCACTATTTATATAATGAATATTTAGCATTTGAGGCAAACAAAATGTACTAACACCTCAATATAACCTTTAGGATGTCTGATTAAATCCTGAGTTAGTGTCTACCTTTTTCCAAATCTCAAATATAAAACTACATTCAAACAAAACTTCATGGGACTCCATCACTTAAGATCCTGAAGAAAAATTAATTTCCCAAATTTTATACTTTGGGTGATTTGGGTGAACTTTCAAAAGTTGATGTATAGGGTCATTTGGGAATAACAATTTTTCAAAAATGTATGCTTTGGGACTTAGTAATATTATTACTTGAAGTATATCTTATGAGTCAGTTCCCTGCCCTTGTTAGGAAAACCAAAGAGTAACTGGTGAGGCCTGGATTTTACATAACAGGAATAGTATCACTCAACTGATTTTTCAGAAGACAGAGTACAACTCTTTCTTGAAAACTATATTCTGAAGAATTTTATAACCACCCCCAAAATGGAAACCCTGCAATACCCTGACTATGCTAAATTGCTAAGTACAGCTTTCAACATGCATAGACTTGAAACCCTCAAAAACAGTGACCATCATACCAAGCCCAGTATTAAACTCCAGTATTATTTTTAAAAGATCCACCAATTGCCCCATTAATCCCTGTATCCTAACAATTCACAGTATCACAGAACCCGTCCCAGGCAAAGAACATCAGGACAACATTAACTAAGTAAGTACCAAGTAGCATATGACAATATACTCTGCACTTTCCTTTACAGGCACTCAATTCTTTGCTTTTTATATAAATGATTAGCAGTAGCAATGCAGCAGAAACTACTAGACAAAGTCAAATTAAAATTAAAAAACATTCCACAAATAAAGTCACTATCATGACAAAGGAGCTAAAAGCTAATAATACCTCAATTGTAATAAAAAAGTAAACATGTGTAACTATACCTTCAAGCACTCCCACGGCTAGGAATCTTCCATAGAACAACTCTACCATGGGGTTCTTTGGCTTCTCTTCATCCCTAAAAATCACATTAAAAATATAAATGTGGTTATAATTCTTAATTTTTAGAACTGTAAATAATAGAGAAAACATTAAAAGAACAATAATGTATGCCAAGACAATAACATTTATGTGGTTATCATGTGTTTGGCACTGCGACTTAGTGTTGGGCCAAGGTACTTAAATTTATTTTCCGTTTCTTCACCTGTCAACTGAGGATAGTAATAGTAATGGAACTCACAAGGTTGTTGTAAGGGTTAAAATGAATTACTATGTGGGACCTCCTTATAAGAAGACCTGAGTAGAGTCTGTATTCAGGAAGTGCCTGATCTTTCCATTATCATTTCGACCTTGAACTTTTAGTCTGTACAATACATGCTTATCTGGACTTGTTGGGAAGGAGGGAAAGCCACTTTTAATCAAAATAAATTTCTATAAAATTTTAATAAGTCATTTTCCACATTTACCTAGAAGAATGAACACTAGCCATCAGCAGTGAAGGAGAAAAACACCAGCTTCAACCCAGGTAGCTAAAGAGAAACTCCATAAAGTTTCATGTTGCTGGTAAAATTAGTCATCTGTGAATTTTCCAAATTCTTTAACATATAAATTTGTTGTTTTTCTTTTTTGCTTGAAGCAAATAGAAACTGACAATTTTAAACTTTTTTTTAACGCTTTGTACCGTGTGGTCTAAAAACACAAAGTTTATTTTGGCCTTGCTATATAAAAGTATGTTGTGTCCACAACTGCAGAGATTTTTTCTTCATAAATTTTGTGTTTAAATTAGTAAAACTGATTTATTTTAAAAAAGAGAGAAGGACACTATCTGTCTCTTGATACATGTGTTACATTCACCCTCATTTAAACCATAAAATAATTGGTGGGAAGTACTTCACTTAATCTCTGGAACAATCCTATGAGGTAGTGTGGTGGTCATCAGTGCTATTCAAAAAGATTTCTGTCCCTCTACTTTTAGGTACATAGTAAGAAGCACTTTCCCATTTACTTTTTATTGAAATTTGAAAAAAATCTGAACTGTGATAAAATACACACAATATAAAATTTACCATCTTAACCATTTTAAGTTTACAGTTTGGCAGTGTTAAGTATATTCACACTGTTGTACAACCAACTTCCAGAACTATTTTTCATCTTGAGAAACTGATTAAACAACTCCACATTCCTCCCTCCCGCCAGGCCCTGGCAACCACCATCTTAACTTTCTGTTTCTTTGAGTTTGACAACTATCGACACATCATGTAAGTGACATACAGTGTTTGTCTTTTTGTGACTGGCTAATTTCACTTAGCATCATGTCTTCAAGGTTCATCCATGTTGTAGTATGTATCAGAGTTTCCTTACTTGTTAAGGATATTCCATTGTATGTGTATAACACATTTGTATTTCCATTCATCCATGGACACATCAGTTGCTTTCACCCTGCTATCAATTCTTTTGGATATAAATTCAGCAGTAGAATTGCTGGATCATTTGGTTAATTCTTGTTTTTTTTCATCTTTATAGATACAATTGACCAACAAAACTGTAAGGTATTTAAGTACAATGTGAAGATTTGACATATGTATACACTGTGAAAGGATTCCCTCCATCAAATAATACTAGTATTAATTTTTTGAGGAACCACCATGTTTTCCACAGCAGCTGCACCATTTTACATTCCCATCAACAGTGCACAAAAGTTTCAATTTTTTCATATCTTCATCAACACATGTTATTTTCTGTTTTGTTTTGGTTTTGGTTTGGTGAGGGTTTTTTTGGTTTTTGTTTTTTGACAGCAGCCATCCTAATGGGTATGAGGTGTTCCCACTAACTCTGAAGTTAAGTAAACCACATGACTTGCTCTGCACAACGAAATGTGAGTGGAAGTAATGTGTGCCTTTTCTGGGCTGTAACTTTGAGAGCCAATATACTTTCCACTGATGTGGTAATCCCAGAATCCTGTGATGAGATGAAGCCTCTGTCAGCGTGAGGCCCTGTCAATGGATGTGCAGAGCCCCTTGCTCACACTCATTGGGCATAGCTAAGGCTATGACATAAACCTCTGAAGTTTGGGGGATGTTGCCAAAGGATTATCTAGCCCACCCTAAATGGCAGCAGGTGGCACTCTTACCTCTATTGCACTGGTAATAAAACTGTAGACTACGCTAAGTCACTTGCCTAAATTCACACAACTAGTAAGTGCTCAAACTGAAAAGCAAACTCAAGTCTGCCTCTAAAACCTATGAATCCTCCCACTATGCATACTTAATCTCTGGGCATTTTAACTCTATGAAAACAGTTTATTTCACACCTTATTTTTTACACTGTGAGTTGAGACTGATATGGGGGAGAGGAAGAATCCAAAGATTGTCTCTCTCAATGTAAAAGTCTATGAATCTTTAGACATATTAGTATATCCATTTCCACAGGTCATATTTCCATGTAGAAAAGCAACATTCCTGGTTTCTCTCCTTACCGTCACATACATACTGCATAGAAAGAGCAGTGACATACCAGGTTGGTGACTTTGGCCGAAGAAACTGGGTAAGAGCTGCTCGACTAATTCTGAATTCTCTTTCCAAATCTTCATATCTGAATTTTGGTCTGCTCTCCACTGACCTGTGGTATGCACACTGACCTTCCCTAAGGAGTCAGACAGACCAATCTTCTAGAAATTGTTTACCCTGTCCTTCTTTGCAACCTCTCAGAGGTCTTACTCTTTACTGTGCATTTAAGCTTTGAACATCAGGGACTAACACTGTGGTTATCAACAGAAATGTAAGGAACCCAAGTGAAGAGCAATTTAAAAGATGTGAGACTTCTATTGATAAAACAAAAATTATATACCCACCACTCACATGAAGAAAAGCTAGATGGACACAAATAGCAAAGGGCAAAAGAAATCACTAAAGAAAACCTGTATCAGGGACACTTTAGCCTTGGGAATTAGGTCGACACAGAAAGAGTTCAGAGATCTAGGGCAACTGATAGAGTAACCTACTCAGTGCTTCCCAATCTTTTTAATGTCACTGGCACACAGATAATATATGCAGAGAACTCTGGAATAAAACCACATGTTTTTTCATGATCACAGAAACAGGATCAATACCTCCACATACCTATAATCTGGCTTACCATGGCACAACAACTGGAAAGCTCTGTTCTAGATAGGCAGAGCATAGTGGTTCAAAAAGTTTTAGCTTGGGGCTTCCCTGGTGGCGCAGTGGTTGAGAGTCCGCCTGCTGATGCAGGGGACACGGGTTCGTGCCCCAGTCCGGGAGGATCCCACATGCCGCGGAGCGGCTGGACCCGTGAGCCATGGCCGCTGAGCCTGCGCGTCCGGAGCCTGTGCTCCGCGACGGGAGAGGCCACAACAGTGAGAGGCCCGCGTATCGCAAAAAAAAAAAAAAAAAAAAAGTTTTAGCTCCATAAACAGTAAAGAAAAAACAAAACTACTGAGAAATGAATGAGGAGAAGGACATATTTCAAATAAGACAATTTTAGATGAAATGGGAAAGTTCTAGCTTCTTTTAAAACAGTTTTAGGAAACGGGGAGAGAACTTGTTAGTTACTAGATCAGAAAAGTTGACACTGGGACCCAAAGAAATTTTTCAAAAGTAAATGGGTAATAAGGAAAGATCTCCAAAATCAGAAAAGAATGATCCTTTCAGAAATAACCAGGATTCAGGAAACAGTCAAGTGGCAGTCTTCTAAGACTAGAGATAAAAAGTAATCAGGGAGTTGTGTTGCAGATAGGTTACTATATGGGCTGCTTATAGAAAATATGGATAGATTTGAGGAGAAACTAGGGATTTCAGGGTAAAGCATTCAAAGAATTACTGAGAGAACTTCAAAGAGACTCAGTAATCATTGATGGGGATACAGATATTGTTCACATTCTGAGGAAATACGCTCAATAAATTTTGGGGGTTGGAACTCTAAGGAAAAGTACAAGGAACGTGAGTTTTACTAAAGAGGAGCCAGGGTGGACAATCATAGATCAAGTCCACACATGGGCTGTCTGCTGGTCTGACAGGACAGAACCCTGGTGGAATTCTGCAACACAAAAGAGGTGAAGGTGGACAATGCATGTTTGAACAATAAATTACTTGGGCATACTCCTAACTCATATTTCACTAGCTCTCATTATGAGGGCCCTATCAAGAAAATACAGAGGAACAGGTTAGACAAAAACAAATTTATAGGTCAGAAAACAAAGTCAAAAGAAGAAAAAGAGAAGATACTCGTCCATCAAACACAGCTGGTTCTGAATGAGGCAGAAGCTAAGAAGCAGGTTAAACTATTAAAAATTCAGCCAAGCCTTCCTTGAAGAAGAATGAAAAAAATGTCTATGTAACTGAACCTTAAAGGGCTATCCCGCCCAGAAAAAAAAAAGTAGCAGAAAAAAATATAGTCAAGTCCTAGAACTTTCAAAAGCTGAGGAAAGAGCATATCATAGAGATGATGATCTTCACTGGATGCTGGAACTCAGGTTTCAGAAGCATCAACAGCAGATTCAGTTCAGCAATCTGATGGGGAGATTTACAAATGAAGCTAACATGAAGAGAAGAAAGAAACTACCTAGAAAGCATGTTTTACAGGCCTAAACAATCCCATACCAATGCAATGGCAGCAACTACTGGGCACAAAAATATGTTATTAGAAAGAGCTTACATTCAATGCAGCACTGAGGGCCAGAAAACTGGAGCTCATTAAGAAAAATGTAACTTAAGAGTTTTGGTGGACAGAAAAGAAGGGCACCTGACCAGAGCTGTTAGCATCATAAACTTCTAAACATGCCAAGAAGGAAGCGGCTTTGTTCAATGCCACATTCTCAAGACAGTTCCCAACAGTAGAATTTTTTCCCTCAGATACTGTAGATTTAGCACCATAATCTTGAGAGATTTCTTCCAACGTAAGTTTATAAGTAGTTGTCTAAGACCAATTGGCCCTTAATGACAGGCATCTTGGCAGAACTAAAACCATGATGATTGCCTCCATTTATGACATTATCCAGATTTTCTGCTACAGTCTTTAGCAACAATAACTTCAGTCTGGATTGCACTAAGATCTAGGAATATTATAGCTGGACTGAAAGTTAAAGGGCTGAAGTTCTGCTTTTGTTTCAAAATTTCAAAAGTAAGAGATCAGTGTTAATCATGTGTCCTAATAATCCTTCAACATCTAAAATTAGGGTATACGAAATTCAACATTTGAAGGACTGAAAGAACTACACACATACAAGTGAAAGAGAATACAGGCTTCACCTGAAGAACCTCTACTCAATTCAGGCACAGAATTCAACTCAATTCAGGCCTGTAGTGTAAAGGCTGAACAAACTCAGAAAGTCAAAAATGATTTCTTTTTTGTTAGACTGCAACGAAAGGGCAAAAGAATCTGAATTTCAAGTATAATTTGTTTGGATTTTTCCTTAAAAGATCAAGTAGATATAATTTGGAAACTTATTTTTCCCCTGAGAATTTGAGAACAAATGAGGAGGGCTATATAAAATTTTAGAAGCATCTCCTAGTTGCTAACAATATATAATTAGAATATTTTTACTTTAATTCAATCTCATTGCAGACTACGTTATTATGCCTTTTTTGGACAATAAGGCTGGCCATAATTTTAAAATAGAAAAAGAAATGATACATCTAACTAAGAAACTAAAAGAGCTATACTCAGAAAACTAGGAAACTGATGAAAGAAACTGCAGACATAAACAAATGGAAATATATATGGTGCTCATGGATTGAAAGAATTAGTATTGTTAAAATGATCATACTACCCAAAGCAATCTACAGATTCAATGTATCTCTATAAAAATACCAAAGGCAGTTTTCACAACACTAGAACAAATAATTCTAAAATTTGTATGTAAACACAAAAGACCCTGAATACACAAAACAATCTTGAGAAAAAAGAGCAAAACCAAAAGTATCAAGCTGCCCCTAGTAACCCAGCTGGAACCGGTCTGAGGTGGCACAGGGCCTGTGAGTTTGGTTTTAAGTGCCTGGTGGGAAAGCACATGTAAGTGCAACTCCTTTCTCGGAATGAGAAAATTATTGCTCAGAAAGGCACAACTTGTCTAAGTTTACACAGCTAGTTGGCAGATTGGCTAGGACTTGGTTTTCGTCATCAAAGTCAGTGCTCTTTAAGCTATCTAGGAGCAGACAAGATGGCCGAGTAGAAGGACCTGAGCTAGCCATCTCTCACACAAACACCAAAATCACAACTACCTGCTGAGCAACCACTGACAAAAAATGACTGAAACCAACCAAAAAAGGATACTCTAGTTCCAAAGACAAGGAAGAAGCCACAATGAGAAGGTAGGAGGGGCATATTCGTGATCAAATCCCATACATGCTGGGTGGGGAACCCACAAACTAGAAAATAATTATACTGCAGAGGTTCTCCCACAGGAAAGAGAGTTCTGAGCCCCACATCAGGCTACCCAGTCTGGGCATCTGGCATTAGAAGCCCCAGAGCATTTGCTTTGAAGGCCAGCAGGGCTTGATCACAGGAACTCCACAGGACTGGGGGAAACAGAAATGCTACTCTTGGAGGGTGAACACAAGGTCTTGTGCACACCGGGACCCAGGGTAAAAAGCAGTGACTTCACAGAAGCCTGGGACAGACCTACCTGCTGGTCTTGGAAGGTCTCCGGGGGAGGCAGGGGGCAGCTCTGGCTCACTGCAGGAACAAGGACACTGGTGGCAGAGGTACTGGTGAGTACTACTCATTGGTGTGAGCTGTCCTGGAGGCCACCATTTTGATGCAAAGACCTGGTCCCACCCAAGAGCCCTTAGGCTCCAGTGCTGGGATGCCGCAGGCCAAACAACCAATAGGGTAGGAACACAGTCCCACCCATCAGCAGACAGGCTGCTTTAAGTTTTCCTGAGCCCACAGCTGCTTCTGAACATACTGCTTGACAGAGCCCTGCTCACCATAGAGACAAGACCCAGCTCCACCCACCAGTGGGCAGGTATCAGTCCCTCCCACCTGGAAGCCTGCACAAGCCTCTTAGACCAGCCTCACCTACCAGGGGTCAGACACCAGAAGCAAGAGGAACTACAATCCTGCAGCCTGTGACACTGCAAATACAAAGTTAGATAAAATGAGACAGCAGGGCTTCCCTGGTGGCGCAGTGGTTGAGAGTCCGCCTGCCGATGCAGGGGACACAGGTTCGTGCCCCAGTCCGGGAAGATCCCACATGCCGCGGAGCGGCTGGGCCCGTGAGCCATGGCCACTGAGCCTGCGCATCCAGAGCCTGTGCTCCACAACAGGAGAGGCCACAACAGTGAGAGGCCCACATACAGGTTAAAAAAAAAAAAAAAAAAAAAATGAGACAGCAGAGGAACATATGCCAGATGAAGTAACAAGATAAAACCCCAGAAGAACAACTAAGTGAAGTGCAGACAGGCAATCTAACTGAAAACGAATTCAGAGTAATAGTAAAGATGATCCAAGATCTTGGAAAAAGAACGGAGGCACAGACCAAGAAGATATAGGGAATGTTTAACAAGGAGCTAGAAGATTTAAAGAACAAACAGAGTTCAACAATACAATATCTGCGATGAAAAACACACTAGAATAAATCAATAGCAGAATAAATGAGGCAGAAGGATGGATAAGTGAGCTGGAAGACAGAATGGTGAAAATCACTGCTGTGGAACAGAATAATGAAAAAAGAATAAAAGAAATGAGGACAGTTTAAGAAATCTCTGGGACAACATTAAATGCACGAACATTCGTATTATAGAGGTCCCATAAGGAGAGGAAAGGGCCTGAGAAAACATTTGAAAAGATAATAGCTGAAAATTTACCTAACATGGGAAAGGAAACAGTCACCCAAGTCCAGGAAGCACAGAGAATGCCATACAGGATAAACCCAAGGAGGAACACACCAAGACACATATTAATCAAATTGACAAAAGTTAAAGACAAAGAGAAAATATTAAAAGCAACAAAGGAAAAGCAAAAAATAACATACAAGGGAATCCCTATAAGGTTATCAGTTGATTTTTTAGCAGAAACTCTGCAGGCCAGAATGAACTAACACATATATCTAAAGTGATGAAGGGAAAAAAACCTACAAGTATATTCTTATACTCTACACAGAAAAGCTCTCGTTCAGATTCAAAAGAGAAATCAAAAGCTTTACAGACCAGCAAAAGCTAAGAGAATTCAGCAACACCAAACCTACTTTACAACAAATGCTAAAGGTATTTCTCTAGGCAGAAAAGAAAAGGCCACAACTAGAAACAAGAAAATTACAAATGGGAAAGCTCACCAGTAAAGGCAGGAAAATATACATACATAAATATGGTATCAAAACCAGCAACTGTGAGAAGAGGTGAGTACAAATATAGAATACTGGAAATGCATTTGAAATTAAGAGACCAGAAACTTAAAACAATCTTGTACATACATATGGACTGCTATATCAAAACTTCATGGTAACCACAAACCAAAAATCTATAATAGATACACACACAAAAAAGAAAAAGCAATACAAACACAACACTAAAGACAGTCATCAAATCACAAGAGAAGAGAAAAATATAGGAAGGGAAGAAAAAAGACCTGCAAAAACAAACCCAAAACAATTAACAAAATGGCATAAGTATGTATCAGTAATGACCTTAAACATAAATGGATTAAATGCTCCAACCAAAAGCAAAAACAAGAACCTTATGTATGCTGTCTACAAGAGACCCACTTCAGATCTAGGGACACATACAGACTGAAAGTGAGGGGATGGACAAAGGTATTTCATACAAATGGAAATCAAAAGAAAGCTGGAGTCGCAAAATCCATATCAGACAAAATAGACTTTAAAATAAAGACTGTTACAAGAGACAAAGAAGGACGTTACATAATAATCAAGGGAAAAATACAAGAAGAGAAAACAATTGTAAATATATATGCATCCAACATAGGAGCACCTCAACACAGAAGGCAAATGCTAACAGCCATAAAAGGAGAAATCAACAGTAAAACAATAAGAGTGGAGAACGTTAACAGCCCACTTACATCAATAGACAGATCATCCAGACAGAAAATCAATAAGGAAGCACAGAACTTAAATGACACACTAAATCACATAGACTTAATTGATATTTATAGAGCATTCCATCTGAAAGTAGCAGAATACACAATCTTTTCAAGTGAACATGGAACATACTCCAGCACAGATCACATCATGAGCCATAAAGCAAGCCTCTATAAATTTGAGATTGAAATCGTATCAAGCATCTTTTCCGACCACGACACTATGAGATCGGACAACAAATACGAGAAAAAACTAAAAAAACACCAACACGTGGAGGCTAAACCATATGCTACTAAATAACCAATGGATCACTGAAGAAGTCAAAGAGGAAATCAAAAAATACCTAGAGGTGAATGAAAATGAAAACATGACGATCTGAAACCTACGGTACACAGCAAAATCAGTTCTAAGAGCGAAGTTTATAGCAATACAATCTTACCTCAGGAAAGAAGAAACATCCCAATTAAACAACCTAACCTTACACCTAAAGCAACTAGAGAAAGAACAACAAACAAAACTCAAAGCTAGCAGAAGGAAAGAAATCATAAAGATTAGAACAGAAATAAATTAAACAGAGATGAAAAAAACAATTAAAAAAGATCAATGAAACTAAAACCTAGCTCTTTGAAAAGACAAACAAAATTGATAACCTTTAGCCAGACTCATGAAGAAAAAGAGGGTGATGGCTCAAATCAATAAAATTAGAAAAAAAAAAAGGAGAAGTTACAACTGACACCACAGAAATAAAAAGGAGCATAGAAGACTACTATAAGCAATTATATACCAATAAAATGGACAACTTAGAAGAAATGGACAAATTCTTAGAAAGGTACAATCTCACAAAACTGAACCAGGAAGAAATAGGAAATATGAACAGACCAATCACAAGCACTAAAATTGAAACTGTGACATAAAAGCTTCCAACAAACAAAAGCCTAGGACCAGATGGCTTCACAGGTGAATTCTATCAACCATTTAGTGACTAGTTAACAAGTATCCTTCTGAAACTATTTCAAAAATTGCAGAGGAAGGAACACTCCAAACTCATTCTATGAGGCCACCATGACCCTGATAGTAATACCAAAGATACCACAAAAAAAGAAAATTAAAGGCAGAAATCACTAATGAACATAGATGTAAAAATACTCAACAAAATACTAGCAAACTGAATCCAAAAACACATTAAAAGGATTATACACCTTGATCAAGTGGGATTTATCCCAGAGATGCAAGAACTTTTCGATCTCTGTAAATCAATCAGTGTGATACACCACATTAACAAACTGAAGATTAAAAACCATACAACCATCTCAATAGATGCAGAAAAAACTTTTATCAAAATTCAACACCCATTTATGATAAACACTCTCCAGAAAGTGGGCATAGAGAGAACCTACCTCAACATAATAAAGGCCATGTATGACAAAACCCACAGCTAACATCATACTCAATGGTGAAAAACTGAAAGCATTTCCTTTAAGATCAGGAACAAGACTAGGATGTCCACTCTAGCCACTTTTATTCTGCATAGTTTTGGAAGGCCTAGCCATGGTAATCAGAGAAGAAAAAGAAATAAAAGGAATCCAAATTGGAATGGAAGTAAAACTGTCACTGTCTGCAGATGACATGATACTATACACAGAAGATCCTAAAGATGGTATCAGAAAACTACTAGAGCTCATCAATGAATTTGGTAAAGTTGCAGGATTCAAAATTAATACACAAAAATCTGTTGCATTTCTATAAACTAATAACAAAAGATCTGAAAGAGAAATTAAGGAAACAATCCTATTTGCCATCGCATCAAAAAGTATAAATTACCTAGGAATAAACCTACCTAAGGAGGCAAAAGACCTGAACTCCGAAAACTATAAGCTGCTGATGAAAGAAATCGAAGATGATACAAATAGATGGAAAGATATATCATGTTCTTGGATTGGAAGAATCAACTGTCAAAATGACTATACTACCCAAGGTAATCTACAGATTCAATGTAATCCCTACCAAATTACAAATGGCATTTTTTGCCGATCTAGAACAAAAAAATCTTAAAACTTGTATGGAAACAAAAGACCCCAAATACCGAAAGCAATTTTGAGAAAGAAAAACTGAGCTGGAGGAATCAGCCTCCCTGACTTTAGCTACAGTAATGAAAACAGTATGGTAATGGCACAAAGAGTGACTTGCAGATCAATGGAACAGGATAGAAAGCCCAGAAATAAAACCATGCACCTACAGTCAATTAATCTATGGCAAAGGAGGCAAGAATATACAATGGAGAAAAAACAGTCTCCTCAATAAGTGGTGCTGGGAAAACTGCACAGCTATATATAAAAGAATGATATTAGAGCATTTGCTAACACCATACAGAAAAATAAACTCAAAATGGATTAAAGACCTAAATGTAAGACCAGATACTATAAAACTCTTAGAGGGAAACATAAGCAGAACACCCTTTGACATAAATCACAGCAATATTTTTTGGATCCATCTCCTAAAGTAATGAAAGTTAAAAACAAAAATAAACAAATGGAACCTAATTAAATTTAAAAGCCTTTGCATAGCAAAGGAAACCATAAACAAAATGACAAGACAACCAACAGAATGGAAAAAAATATTTGTAAAAGATGCGACCAACCAGAGGTTAATCTCCAAAATACAGAGACAGCTCATGCGGCTCAATATCAAAATTAATAATAACCCCATCAAAAAAATGGGCAGATCTAAATAGACATTTCTCCAAAGACAACATACAGATGACCAACACACACAAGAAAAGATGCTCAACATTGCTAATTATTAGAGAAATGTAAGTCAAAACTACAATGATGTATCACCTCACACTGGTCAGAATGGCCATCATCAAACAGTCTACAAACAACAAATGCTGCAGAGGGCATGAAGAAAAGGGAACCCTCCTATGTTGTTGGTGGGAATATAAAGTGGTACAGACACTATGGAGAACAGTATGAAGTTTCCTTAAAAAACTAAAAATAGAGCTATCAGATGATCCAGCAACCCTACTCCTGGGCATATATTCGGAGAAAACCATATTTTGAAAAGATACATGCACCCCAGTGTTCAATGCAGCACTATTTACAATAGCCAAGACATGGAAGCAACCTAAATATCCACTGACAGATGAATGGATAAAGAACATGTGGCACATATATACAATGGAATATTACTCAGCCATAAAAAATACTGAAATAATGCCATCTGCAACAACATGGATGGAGTAGAGGTTATCATACTAAGTGAAGTAAGTCAGACAAAGACAAGTATCATGCAATATCACTTATATGTAGAATCTAAAAAAATGATACAAATGAACTTCAAAAAACAGAAACAGGCTCACAGAAATAGGTAACAAACTTATGGTTATCAAAGGGGAAAGGTGGAGGGGAAGGGATAAATTAGGAGGCTGTGATTAACATATACACACTACTATACATATAATAGATAATCAACAAGGACCTACTGTATAGCCCAGGGAACTCTAACCAATACTCTAACCAATAACCTATATGGGAAAAGAATCTGAAAAAGAATAGATATATGTAAAAACATTGTTAGCTAAAACCAAGGGTATGATGCTTCCTCATTTCAAACTATACTACTACAAAGCTATGGAAATCAAGAGTATAGTACCAGCACAAAAACAGACAGGTAGATAAATGGAACAGAACAGAGAGCCCAGAAATAAGCCCACACTTACATGCTCAATTAATGTATAACAAAGGAGGCAAGAATATACAATAGGGAAAAGAAACCTCTTCAGTAAATGGTATTGGGAAAACTGGACAGCTACATGCAAAAGAATTAAATCAAACCATTTTCTTACATCATATACAAAAATAAACTTAAAATCTATTAATGACTACCTGAAACCATGAAACTCTTAGAAGAAAACATAGGCAGTAGGCTCTGTGGCTTCAATCTTAGCAACAATTTTTTGGATATGTCTCCTCAGGCAAAGGAAACAAAAGCAAAAATAAACAAATGGGACTACATCAAACTAAAAAGCTTCTGCAGAGTAAAGGAAACTATTATCAAAATGAAAAGGCAACCTATCAAATGAGAGAAGATATTTGCAAATGGTATGTCTGATAAGGGGTTAATATACAAAATATACAAAGAACTCATATAATTCAATATATATAAATTTAAAAAATCCTAATTAAGAAAATGGGCATAGGAGCTGAATAGAGACTTTCCTCAGAAGACATACAGATGGCCAACAGGCACATGAAAAGATGCTCAACATCACTAATCATCAGGGAAATGCAAATCAAAACCACAATGATATATCACCTCACACCTGTCAGAATGGCTATTATCAAAAAGATAGCAAAGCAACTCTACCCACCACCAGTCCCTCCCAGCAGGAAGCTTGCAACAGCCTCTTAGATAGCCTCAGCCACGAGACGGCAGACAGCAGAAGCAAGAAGAATTACAATCTTCCAGCCTGTGGAACAAAAACCACATTCACAGAAAGATAGACAAAATGAAAAGGCAGAGGACTATGTACCAGATGAAGGAACAAGATAAAACCTCAGAAAAACAACTAAATTTAGCAGAGACAGGCAACCTTCCAGAAAAAGAACTTCTCCAGGATAGATCACATGTTGGGTCACAAATCAAGCCTCAGTAAATTTAAGAAAACTGAAATCATATCAAGCATCTTTTCTGACCACAACACTATGAGATTAGAAATAAACTACAGGGAAAAAAATGTAAAAACACAAACATATGGAGGCTAAACAAACAAGAAAGACAGCAAACAACAAGCGTTGGTGAAAATGTGGAGAAAAGGGAACCCTCATGCATTCTTGGTGGTAATGTAAATCGGTGCAGTCACTATGCCAAACAGTATGGAGGCTGTCAAAAAGTTAAAAACAGAACTACCATATATGATCCAGCAATTCCACTTCTGGATACTTATCCAAAGAAAACAAAAACACTAATTCAAAAAGATATATGCACCTGTAAGTTCATTGCAGCATTATTCACAATAGCTAAGATACAGATGCAACCTAAGTGTCCACTGATAGATAAAAGGATAAAGATGTCTGTGTCTGTGTGTGTGTGTGTGTGTGTGTGTGTGAGTGTGTATATACACATTCCATGTAATATTATTCAGCCATAAAAAAAGAATGAAACCTTGCCATTTGTGACAACACGGATAGACCTAGAGGATATTATGCTAAGTGAAATAAGTCAGAGGAAGACAAATATTGTATCATTTCACTCACATATGGAATCTAAAAAACAAATGAACAAACAAAAAACAGAACAGAGTCATAGATACAGAAAACAAACAGATGGTTGCCAGTAGGAAAGTGGATGGTGGCGGGGGATGAGTGAAGTAGGTGAGGGAAATTAAGAGGTAGAAACTTCTAGTTACAAAATAAGTGAGTCACAGGGATGTACAGCATGGGGAATATAGTCAATAATAACCAAATATCTTTGTATGATGACAAAGGTGGTCAAAAGGTACAAACTTCCAGTCATAAGATAAATAAGTACTGAAATGATTAATACAATTAACACTGCTGTATGTTATATTTGAAATTTGTAAGAATAAATTCTAAGAGCTCTCGTCACAAGGAATAAATATTTTCTTTTTCTTATATTACCTATATGAGATGATGGATGTTCACTAAACTTATTGTGGTAATCATTTTATGATGTATGTAAGTCAAATAATTATGCTGTATACTTCAAACTTACACAGTGCTGTTATGTCAATTATATCTCAATAAAACTGGAAGAAGAACAAATAAGAACAAAAATAGATAAAAAGAGAAGGAAAGAATTTTCAGCCTTGGATTTTTGCCTGTATTCTAGGTGTTAATTTACGTAATGCATCTTGTAGAATCATATCAGAACCTGTGGTGGCAAATCCTAAATGGTCTACCAATGTTTCAGGAAGATGCACAAAGGAACCAATGTTTGGTGTTAGGAGAGTGGCCTCAGAAGAGTGGGAGTAGGACCACCCTGAAAGTGTGTGAACTTCTTCCCTTAAGGAGATCTGCCCATATATTTTAAATGACCAGAGTCTTAGTGGTTCAACCAAATGGGCACAAAATAAAAAGCCCCAGGGAATGTTAAAAAGAAACTTTACATGGAAGGAATCATGAATGTCCTCACGATTCCATGTAAAAAGATTTCATCAGAATTATTACTCCTGGCATGTTTCCCTACCACTGACCCATTCTTCTTCATGGAATATGACTTCATGGAATAAGAACTGAGGATGTGGGGTTAGCTTTTTCAGAGATCACTTCTTAGATATCTCTCACTAGATTGACCTTATATTGGACATCTAAAGCTACCCAACATTTGCGGCCATAAATTCCAAAGAGTTTGTCAAAAATACAGATAACATTTGGGTTTCCACACACTTATCTCAGATTCTTATTTCTCTGTTGACACTGAATACATAAAAAAAAAAAAGTGTTATTTATCGATCTCCTAATTTATCTCCATCACTAAATTTCACAATAACTTACGTCTCCTCTTCAGCTTTCATTTGGAAGGCATCTTCTAACCAATCTAATAATTTGTGTGTAAACTCACTCACGTCTTGCTGTGGGGGGGAAAAAAAAGTCTTGTTGAAATTCGAGCCTACCAATGAAAACACTAAATACTGCAACATAAAACTTACAGCCAGTCTTTTCAAATGTATAATTAACTGACTCCTCACAACGGTATCACTGAAATGTTTCCCATCAAATGCAAGAAATATTTATAACTTAACCAGAGCATAAAATCAATATTTGAGAAAAACAAGCATTATATTCATAATCATGTAACTGGGTTTCACCTTAGGAGGGAAAAAAATATGTATGTGTGTGTGTGTGTGTGTGTGTGTGTGTGTGTGTGTGTGTGTGTGTGTATAAATTCAAACTTATCAATGAGATTTTTAAAAAGTTATTACCTCCCCACAAAGAGCTCTCTAATGAATCTTTATAAAATGAAGGACCCACATTACCAAAGAGTTCTTCATTATATAAAGATTTATTACTGGTTTCTGTCTTAGAAGGAATATGTGTTTTTAAACAATTCATTTTTTCAATTCAACTGTTAATGCACAACTTTTTAAGCCATATCTGATTTTACTAAGATATCTGTTAATTTGGATAGGTTGAGCCTAATTAATCACTGACTCCCCAACTATCAAGTCTACCACCTCATGAACTTCGAACTGATTCTCCAATCAGAACCAGCACAATCTTCACCTTTTGCCATCCCTTCGGTCCTAGATTACCTGACATAGATAAACAGGAATAAGCAGTGGCAGTTGTACTTGTCAACTACCATAAAATTCTTTCAACACTCCGACCTGGAGCATAGCAAACAGGTTTGTGGGGAGTGGAGTGGGCTGGGGTGGGCTGGAGGGATAAAGCAACCCTACTATGACTTCCCAAAGACAGATAAATAAGTGTAAGCAATTTGCCTTTATCAAAATAGTCCCAAATATAAAACAATCTTACTATTATACATTTTCACAGATAGAAGTTTTTTGAAAAGCATCTGGGCCAACCTATTTACCTTTAAAATGTTGAAACTAAGGTCTAGGAAGCTTAAATAAATTGCTCCAAAGCCATATAAAGACAACTAAACTTAACATATAAAGACAACTTCCTTAACAGGAAGGATTCTCCTTGAGAGCCACCGGAGGGAGCACGGCCCTGCCAACACCTTTATTTTGAACTTCTGGCTTCTAGAACTATAAGAGAATCATTTTCTATTGTCTTGAAATCACTCGGATTGTGGTAATTTGTTACAGCTGTCCTAGCACACTAATATAAGACTTTAAAATGACTTTCCATACTTTTCTATAACATTACTTACCCTGCAAGGTTATATCTGACAAGAAACAAAAAGGTTTCCTACTTATCCAATACTCTTTAGAAGAAAATGTTAGGGGGGAGAAAAACAACAAATATAAGCAAATTCTGATGTGACCACCTTTTTTGTTCATTTATCTTTGCCATAAAAAGTGAATTAAAAAAAAAAAGCACAGGGAAGGCAGTGGCAAAATCAGACATCTTTCAGCTCTCCACACATCCATGTAACAGATATATATCCAAGTACTACAACACCTACACTGCAAACGTAGCAGATTTTTTAAATCTCCTCTCAAGTATCGTCTTTATTTTTTGCCCATTATGTCACTGTCATCTTTTCCAACACTGTTGCTATTATTCTCTGTTACTTTCTTTCCTTCTCTTCCACTTTCCTTCTTTAATTTCTCTGACTTCTCATATTATATGTGAAAATGTTGGTTTGTTTATAGACATTTTCTATTTTTATAGGAAAATTCCCAATATTCTTTCTAAAAAATTGATAAAAAGCAACCAAACAGCACTACATAAAGATTGGGAAATAAAAGAGCAATAAAAAAAAAAAAAATAACAAAGTTAATGTCATTCAGAAACCTTTTCTGAGTAATTATGGAAAACTACTTTCTGCCAGCAAAAAGAGGCATATCAAAAGCGTGTACACTATACTGACACTGGGTTATCACACCTTGGTGAAGATTTTTAATTAAAAGTTTGTGAACATTCTGAATTTTACCTACTGCTTTCATTTAGTAATTTTAATTATAATATAAATTACAGCTTCATTTATCATATACTTTCAAGATTATCACTATTTCTTAATTTAAAAGTAAATCTTCCAAACAAACAATGTTTTAAGTGGCTCCAGCTTATTTGTATAAAGATAAATGACAACAGCTTTGTCATTTATCTTTGAAAAAAACTGCTTAAGAAAAGATCAGATTAAATAAAAAAGTTAATGAACTAGTAAGCACAACAAAGCTACCTGCTGGGAGTCATTTGATTTGAAAGCATCCTTAAGAATTTCAACTGCTCTTGATGGATCAACATGTTTCCTTTTAGTACCAACAAGAAGTGCAACTAGATACCGAAGCTCACGCATAAAAGGCAAATTCCGATGCTCCTATTGAAAAAAAAGAAAAAATCCTTAAGTGAAGATTAAAATCTTTACTGGTAAAGAGATACTCATTTTAAAATTAACCAAAAATTTAACTAATATAGATTAGGGATGAATCTAGCACTCCTATTATCATAAAAAAGGAAGAGTGATCTTGTCATCTAGGAGACTGAAAGAAGAAGTCAAACATGGAAAGAGCAGAGGACCTAGACTAAGCTCACAATTTTAGAATAAATGCCACATATTCACAGTAAATCATGTCATTACCCAGCCAAGAATATCCTCATTTAAGTCTGTTTATTATAATCCTTTCCATTCAGCAAAGCCCAGCTGCTGCTGAGGACAGCAATAACAAGAGCCAATATTCAATGAGTGCTAACCATGTGCCAGGCACTACTTAAGTACTTTACGCTCAATAAACCCATTTAAGCAAAAATCCCCCTCCTCCATGAAGCCTTCCCAGGCCCCTCCAAGTCAATGATCTCTTCAAACTCCACATCTACTGAAATTAATGTTTTTCATTCAGCAATGAATCACTACTGCCACTGTTATGTGAAAATCCTAATTATCAGACACATTAGTCTAATAAGTAATTAGACTAGATCCTAATGAGACTAATGTATCATCATTCTAGTGTTCCTTTGAAAACTCACTATTGTTTTTCTTCTTCCATAAGGAACAAAAACAACCCACTATTATCAATCACAAACAATTTATTTTAAAATAAGAAAACTTTTTATAAGAATGTAATTCACATGTCTTAGTGAAATACATTATGATAACAAATCAGACAGGCAATTCTTACTATGGTTAGCTCCTGAAATAACAATTTTAACAGATAAAGCTTACATATACTATTTAAATATTAGAAAAATTTTCCAAGTTTGCATAGTTTTGTAGCAGTGTGTGTCTGTACAGTTGTTACCCAGAATAATATAATCAATTAATAAAGAAACAGTTGCTCCCACAATATATTAAAGAGCAGTCCTAAGAAATAGGTGTAAAGGAATAAAACTGATTCCAAATATTTATTTGATTTAAAACTACATACCCATTACAGCAATCAGAAAGTACATAAAGTCTAACATAAAAACGCTAAGTTATAGAAAACATGGATTTTATTTAAGCATAATAAATTCCATCATTGATGATAAAGATGAAATGCAGAAGTTTTAAATGAGATAAAAAATTAATCCATGATTTTTCTGTGGTACTTACTATTCCCCAACAAGTGCCCTATATAAACAGGTTTCAAGAGTGTAAATGTTAAAAACTTTAATCCATAAAATAATTTTCAGAAATCTCCTTAATTTCTTGTGATCAATTTCTTCATTTATCACTGTACCTAAGGCAAGGCAGTTTTTTGAGACAATTCTTGCCAAGTGACAAGAATGAAATAAATGACTTTTGAAAATCAAGTGAAATTCTGCTGAGACGCATATGTGAAAAGTTAAATACTTTAATAAAACATTTTTTGCTCTCAGCCAATTCCTGTGGCTAGAAAATCTTGAATTTCAAAAGGCAAAATGAGTGGTTGCTGTTAAGACTAGCCACTGCATAAATTATGAAAATACCACCACATCTAGAAATTATTCAAACACAATTCTTTATCTTTTTTTAAACAGATTTATCAAGATATAACTGATGTACAATATACTGTACATTAGAAAGTGTACAATTTTACAAGCTTCACATATGTATACATCTATCACCACAATCAATAACATACCTGTCCATCAACCCCAAAACTTTCTTCATCTCTCACTCCCCTCCCTAATCATTCCCAGGTGACCATGGTTACTTTACACTTTCTAGAAATTTATATAAATCAAATCATATTCTATGTACTCATTTTAGTCAATGGTTTCCTGCAATCGGCATAATTATTTTGAACTTCATCCATATGTTTATGTACATTAATAATTAATTCCACTTTATTGCTGAGTGGGATTCCATTGTGTGGACAGACCACAACTTATTTATCCATTAACCTGTTCCAGTTGCAGTGGATATTACTGGATGTGGCTCTGTGTGGACATATGGTTTCATTCCTCTTGAGTAAAGAACTGAAGGGAAATGGCAAGGCTGTATGGTAGATGTTTTTAAGAAACAAACAAACTGTTTTCCAAAGGCATTAAACTACTTTATATTCTCACTGGCAGTGTAATGAGAGTTCTAGGTCCACATTCTAAAACACCTGGATATGGGCTATATTGTTTAACTTTAGTTCTTCTAGTGGCACCCCTCATTTTAATTTGCATTTGGCCTAATGACTAGTAACATTGAACACCATTTCATGTAGTTATTTACAATCTGTGTATCTTCTTTGGTGTTGTAATCTGTTGAGATATTTTTCCCAATATAGTAATAGGTTACTTGTCTTACTATTGAGATGTAAAAGTTCTGTACATATTTTAGATACAATTCCTTTGTATGATATATGTTTTGCTAATATTTTCTCCCAATCTGTGGCTTGCCTTTTCATTTTGTATGAATTTTTCAAAGACAAGCTTTTCATTTTGATGAAAATATCAATTTTTTTCTTGTATGATTTGTGCCTGTTTATTGTCCTTCTTAAGAAATCTTCTCTTAATCCAGAACCCTAAAATTTTCTATGTTTTCC
The DNA here is from genome assembly GCF_003031525.2 of Neophocaena asiaeorientalis asiaeorientalis. NCBI lineage: Eukaryota > Metazoa > Chordata > Mammalia > Artiodactyla > Phocoenidae > Neophocaena > Neophocaena asiaeorientalis. The sequence goes on along the minus strand of NW_020172448.1, from coordinate 971,626 downwards.
TCAAGAATTTTTATAGTTTTAGTTCTTTGTTTTAGGTCTACAGTTCATTGTGATTTTTTTTTTTCATAAATAGTGTCCTGTAAAGGTTGGAAAGTATTTTTCTGTCTAAGACATCATTGGTTTAAAAGATTTTCCTTTGACCATTGAATTGTTTTGGCAACTCTGATTAAAACCAATTACCCCTATATGTGTTGTTCTATTTCTGGACTCTCTATTCTGTACTACTGATCTATATGACTATCTTTTCACCAATAACAGTGTCTTGATCATTAGCCAAATAATTAATTCCTCCAACACTGCCTTTCTCTTTAAAACTGCTATGGCTATTCCACATCCCTTGATTCTGCATATAGATTTTACAATCAATTTGTCAATTCCTATGAAAATGCCTGCCGGGATTATAACTGGATTGCACTGATTCTACAGATTAAGGTGGGGACAACTGATATCTTAAAAAAACTGAATCCCCTGATCCATGAACATAGTATATCTCTTTATTTCTTTAATTTCTCTCAGCAATCTTTTGTAGTTTTCCATATCTTTTGTCTACTTTATCTCTAATATTCCATATTTTATGCTGTCTTACATAAGTACTTTTTAATTTAAATTCCCAATTGTGTGTTACTAGTATTAAGAAATACAGTTGATTTTTGTATGTTTGCCTTGTATCATGTAATGCTGCTGAATGAACTCACTTCTTGATTCTAGCATCTTTTTTTTTTTAGTAGAGTACTTAGGATTTTCTAAATAGACAGTCATATAAATGAAAAGACAGCTTTGTTTCTTCCTTTCCAATCTGCGTGCTTATTTCTTTTTCTTACCTTACAGCACTGGTTAAGAACTCCAGTCTAATGTTTAATAGAAAAGTGGTGAGGGACATCTTGTTTGTTCCTGGTCTTTGAGGAAAAGGGTTCAGTCTTACACCATAAAGTATTATAATTAGTTGTAAGTTTCTCATAAATGAGTTTTATCAGGATAAAAAAGTTTTTTACTATTCCTAGTTTCTGTGAGATTTTGCCATAAATATATGTTAGCTTTCTTCAAATCCTTTTTCTTCACCTACTGAGATAGTCATACGGCTCTTCTTGTCTAATATGTTAATATGATGAATTATACTGATTTTTGAACACTAAACCAATCTTTCAGTCCTGGATAAACTCCACCTGCCAATGAGGTATTTTTATCCTTTATATGTACTACAGCATCCAACTTGCCAAAAATCTGACAATTTCTTCTTCTATTATTCATGAGGAATATTGGTCTGTAGTTTTCTTTTCTTGAAATATATTTTTCTACTTTTGGTTTCAGCGTAATGTTGGTCTCATAGAGTAAATTTGGAAGTTTTATCTCTTTTTCAATTTTCTGGGAAAACATGTAGAGAATTGCTATTATTTCTTCCTTGAATGTTTGGTATAACTCACCAATAAACCTTGCTGCTATTGATTTTTTTTTTGGTGGGTAGGTTCTTAACTAAAAATTCAATTTCTTTAATATAATATAGAGATACTCAGGTTATCTATCTTTTCATCAGTTTCAACAGCTGTTAGCTTTTTAAATATTTGCCTGTTGTGTATAATATTCCACTATTCTCTTACTGTCTACAGAATATGCAGTGATGTGCCCCTCTTTCATTCTTTATTTTGGTAATTTGTTTCTTCTCTCTTTTTTCTTACTCAGTCTACTTAGAAGGTTATCAATTTTACCAACTTTCTTAAGAAGCAGCTTGTGGTTCCATTAATTTTTCTCTACTGTTTTCCTGATGTCTAATTCATTGATTTATGTACTTAATTATTTCCTTTCTTCTGCTTTCAAATTAACAAGATTTCCCCCCGCTAATTTTTTGATGCAATCTGATGCCATTAATTTGAAACAATTCTTATTTTCTAATAAGGCATTTAGTTCATGTATTTTCCACTAACTACTGTTTTAGTTAAATCCCTCTAATTTTGATACATCATGTTTTAATTTTTATTCAGTTCAGAATACCCTGAAATTTCTTCTTTGACTTGTTCTTTGTTCCTGGGATTATTTAGAGGTGTAAATAATTTCCAAGTACTAGGGGGATTATCTAGATATCTTTCAAATTGCAAGTAATAATTCTAAATAATCATGTGAATTATAAATATACTTCAACCAAGACATCAGAACAACAAACTAACCAAATTGTGACAGAGGGAGGCAACAGTCCAAAAAGTTTCATGTAAAAACTGTAATGACTTAAAGGTGTCTGCTTAATTTCTCTGGAAGTATGAGTAGTTGGTCAGGTGATCTTGCTTCCCTTTTGAAAATGGCTTATCAGTCTGACACTTTATGGCCAAAGATTACGGCCTGAAAAGCTGGTTATAAATCAAATTATATTCCCACTAGCTAGCATTATAAATGTTTCACGTGTTTGCAGGAAAAGCAGTTTTCAAAATTAGATACTAAAAGGAAAACATAATTTAATAATGTATTATTACTATTAACAATAGGTCACACAAAGTTCAACACTTTACTAAAACCTATAACTTCTTTGTCTTTGCACCCAGTCCCCTTTAGGGCTACAGTTTCTTTATGACAGGATCACTGAAGTCTTACACTCAAGGATATCATCTCCATAATTAATTTTTTCATTAAGTATGAATTTCTGCATGCAAATCAGTCCTATCTTTTGAAAAGCTAATATGAACAGTATAACAACTAGCAATAGCTGACACCTAGTACTTACTATGTACCAGGTACTTCTAAGTCCTTTATGTGTTTTATCTCATTTAATTCTCACAGCAACTCTATAAAATAACTGCTTTTATTATTTATGCTTTTCAGATAAGGAAAATGAGCAGTAACTAGACCAAGCAGGTCCACAGCCAGAACCCAGGAAATGTGGTCCTAATGCCTGTGTTCTCTGTCACATTATATTGCCTAACAATATTAGAAGTTACAGATTCGCACTGCAAAGACAACCAGTGCAAAACTAACATTTTAAAGAGCTCAGCTACAGAAATAACTGATAAATTTTTGATTTCCACACAATTTTTCAGGAGGCAACTGAGTAAAGGCCTTGAATTGTAAATGGTAACCTATAAAATTTACTGAAATTTGACATCCAAAAAAAAAGAAGAAAAAAGCAATTACTAAAGTGAAACAAAAAAATTGGCCTATTACTGACACACAGGTGAAGAAAAATTCATAATTACAATATACTAACCAAGAATAGGAAGTTATTGTTGTAGCTGAGATTAATAGGTTCACATTCAAATTTGACACTATTTCAGATTTGATTTGGCAAATTTCCAAAAAGCAAACACAGATAAAAGAATATGAAAACCATATATACGCTGCTTAAAAATTTTTCATAATTTTACCTTTTGGTTTCGGGGTAAATCTTGAACATTTGATGGAGGCTTGTAATTCAGAACTAGTCTTCTAAATTCCAAAAGATTGAATAATGACTGAAAAAGAACAACAATTTAAGATAACAGAAGGGAAAATTCTATTAACAGAACTATGAAAATATGACTGGCCTGAAAGATTTATTTTATATACAGAATATTTCCCACTAGCACAAAAAGGCCTATTTTCTCCCTGAGAAAAAGTCACATTTCTTTTATTTTGACATATTATTCTTGATCATTAACAATATTTACGGTACTGCAAAGGAGAAAATTATACGTGGACAACTCAAAAAAACATAATATATATTATTAAAAGTTTCCTTTCTTTATGTTACTATGTGCCTAAGCAGTTTCCTCAAAATAAAATCTACACAAATGCAAAGTTGAGAACTTTTTAGACATGTTATGTTCAGTATGAGTTTTCTAGAGGTATCAATTCTACAAAAATATAGTACAAATAAATTTATGGGCCAGATGCTAGGTGATAGAGACACAAAGAAATTACGTATTATCGCTAATGGTCAAGGAGACACACAACCTAGAAAGGAGACAGATATTTAATTATAACAATAGCAGTGTTACTCAAAAATACAGTAATATTGATCATGTAGAGCATAATGAAAGCATGTGAAAGATGCTCGTGAAAAAGCTTCCTGCAGCTATGTTTTTAAGCTATAGCTTGTAACCCATTAATGTCATCATGATAAACATTAATTTAAAAAACTGAAATAAAATATAATGGAAAATATCAGAACATGTCATAAACAGTCAATTCACCAGAGTATCATTTGTAAAATTTTCATTGGTGATATTTTTACATACATATGTATGTGTAAAGTGTTTTACAGTGTAAAACGTATTCCTTTCTGTGAGTCACAGTTTATAAAGTTTGAAAATCATTGCACTGGAGGTTATAATGTATTAAATCTTAGTAAAAGATGGGTTAGCCAACTTGCTAGAAAATAAAAATAGCACCACAAATCCATAAGAAAACAAGATTTTGTTTAGTACTGGGTGTTGGGAAAACTGGTCCACTATATATAAATAGTCATATATAGATATAGATGTGGATTAAAGACATAAATATGAAAGGTAAAACCATAAAACTGATAACTGTGATCTAAAGTATTTTTTAATTAAACAATATGAACATATTCATTTAGTTATTCTTTCATTTAACAAATATTTATGGAGCACCTACTACATGCCAGACACAAGGAAGACAGGCAGCAGAGAATAAAATATATCAAGTCTCTGCCCTTGTACTATCTTGTTATTGCAAGTTAAAACAATGAGAGCAGATGTTATAAGTCAGAAATAATAAGTACAATAACAGACCAAAATCAGAAACTTAAGGAAGCAGCATTTAAAAGCCAGAGGAAAAAGAGCTATAAGAAAGACAAAATAAAAATAGTAAAGGAAGTGTGGAGTATCAGATCACAGAAGAAAAAGGGGTAGAAAAAGCTTTCAAACATAGTTGTGTATCAGAATAACTGCAGAGCTTTAAAAATTCCTATGTCAGGAACCTCTCAACAAAGATATAAAGTACCATAGAAGATTCTGGAGTACATCCAAGAATCACTGGCAAATTTCATGAAGGACAAGATTAGTAAAGGTTGAAGGTTGCCACATTCTAGTAAGGTAAGGGCAAGAAAATAATCTTTAGACTTGTCAATTGGGAAGTCACCTTTCCAGTAGAATGGTAGAATGGCAGAATAGCAGCAATGAGTCCTGAAGAAATGGGATAAAAGTAAGGGGGACAAAGTACAGACTGTTCTTAAAAGGAATTTAAATAGGAAAGAGAATATTGACAAATCTGGAGAATCTCAATCCCACTTCTATGCTCTGAGCTCCCACTGGAAAACTTTTTTCTTCTTCCTGAACACCCTTTAGAATTTCCTTTGGTGTGGGTCTCCTGGTAACAAAGTATTTCAGCTTCTGCTAAACTGAAAATTGTGGGGGCCTTTTTCATTTTTTAAAGATTTTTGCTAGTTATAGAATTCTAGACAGCCAGTTAACTTTTCCCAGAACTTTAAAGATAGCATTTCTGTTGAGAAGTCAACCATTAGTCTTATTTTTGCTCCTTCATAGAGGTGATACACCTTTTCTATCTGGCTACTTTTAGTATTTTCTCTGTCTAGAGTGTTTCTCTGTTTTACTATGATGTGCCTTGGTGTAGTATTCTTTACGTTCATACTACCTGGCTCCTATTGCTTCCCTAATCTGTGGCTTCATCTCTTTCATCAAGCTTGGAATATTCTTTGTCATCTCTTCAAATATTGCTTTTATCCTATTTCCCTTTTAGTTTCCCTCTGGAACCAAAAATAAATTGTGTTAGTACAATTTACACCATGTCCAAAATATCTCTTATATGCTCTCATCTGTATCTCATGGCTTTAGTGTGAAAATGTTCCACAAACTGTCCAGTTGACTAATTCTCTCTTCAGTGTGTCTGTATCCTGCTAAACTCTTCCACTGATATCTTAACTTCATTTATCATATTTTTCAGTTCTAAATTTTCTATTTTAGAAATATTTTGTTTTGAACAAAATATTCTATTTTGTTCTTTTTATAGTTTTTAGTTTTCTATCAAAATTCTCAATCATGCTTCTAATTCCTTGAGCATAGTAATAGTTACATAACAAATAATTCGATTTTTAGGTTTCCCTGTAGGTATATTTCTAATTATCTATTATTTTCTCTTAATTTTTGGACATGTCTTATTTTCTCATATAACTAATTATGACTGATTTGAGTGCTAGACACTGTATGTAAAAAACTGGAGAAAAGGGGCTTCCCTGGTGGCGCAGTGGTTGAGAGTGCACCTGCCGATGCAGGGGACGCGAGTTCGTGCCCCGGTCTGGGAAGACCCCACATGCCACCGAGTGGCTGGGCCTGTGAGCCGTGGCCACTGAGCCTGCGCGTCCGGAGCATGTGCTCCGCAGCGGGAGAGGCCACAACAGTGAGAGGCCCGCATACCGCAAAAAAAAGAAAAGA
>NW_020172448.1:782008-965068 GCF_003031525.2 Neophocaena asiaeorientalis asiaeorientalis | reverse complement strand
CCCAAAAAAAAAAAAAAAAAAAACTGGAGAAAATTCTAAGTTCGAGATGATAGTATCTTCTAACAGAATTTACCTTTCCTTCTGGCAGGCAGCAAAACTGGGACTACTTGCAAGCCTAGATCATCTTAACTCAATCAATTCTGAGAAAATCTCAAGCTGGGATTCACAAATTATAAAGCCTGGCCTATTTTTCAGTTCTCAGTTAATTCTAGGGTGTAGCCCTTTAGAATTTAACTGAAAATCTGAGGTGTTTCCTAGGGCTCCAAGCCTGTGTGAAACTTTGCTTAGCTCCCCAGCCAATCAGCAGTCACTCCTGAAATTGCCTCAAAGATAAAATCAGCCCAAAATGTGAAGCTTACTCTCTGAAATTCTTGTTCTCTCAAAGTGTAGCCTCAAAATTCCTCACTGCTTTAGGGTTTATGATGCCTTCAAAAAGCTGATTTCATTTTTATTTTGTTTTGTTTTGGACTCCAGCAAAATATGAGCGGGTAGATGTCCGAAAACAACTTAATATGTTACTACCCGAAGTAGAATTTGTGACCACGATTATCACAACAAATCACAGAAATTTATTTTAAGTACCAATCTATACCATAAACCAGGCACAGTAGTATTAGTCAACACATGCCTTCCAAAGGGGTGGGAAAGAGTAATTGTCACTACTGCCTAAATTGTGTTTGTGAGTCATACACATTGAAAACAAGTATCCTTTCATTCAGTCCAAAGTTAATGTGTCAATTTTGAAATTTGTTAAAGTAGAGTTTGGTTAAACTCTTGCTAATTTCAGAGAGCTAATGGAAGATGAGAGTTTAAATACATAATTTATGGAAAACAAAAAGAGTGATGACAAGACAGCAAAGGGAGACATAAACTGTCTATAATGAAAAATACTAAGGAAAAGCAACATAAATTCTCCTTGGTGGATTTTTCAAAAAATGAAATGGTGTCAGATAAGTTTCAATGTGAGACAGAAACAGACTGGCAGGATTAAAAACTGAAAGTCTGTATACAGAGCAATTAAAGCCCTATGTCCTTCCCAGACTGAGAAGCATCAGACAAGTACTCTCTCTCTCTTCCTGTGGAATACAGGAAAATTTAAACTTCGAATATAATTTAACTGACTCAGGTTCATAAAAATCAGTCATAGTGTATTTCAGGGTAGGATGAGATTCAGGGCTACAAATAGGGTTAAGTAAAAGCCTGCCAATTGACCCCCAATTGTCCCTTCCCCAATTCCCTTTCTCTAGACCTGCTTTTGGAAAGTTAGCAACCATGCTTAAACCACAAAAAAATCAGGATCCAGTCTGGATTTGAGGCACAGAAATCTCATGTTGTAAAGGATTCCCGTCACCATAAAAAAAAGAAAAGAAAAGAGTTAACATGTTTGAGATGTTTGAGTATATGAAACACACTATGGATAATACCTCAAAAGAGAGGTTGAAGCAGCTGGAAATTTTTAAGGATAAATAAGTATACAGAAAACAGAAAGAAGAAAAGGTGGCAACTGACAACTCCAGGAAAACAAAGAATTACAGAGGGGTAGTCTTAGTAAACCACTATAATGTCTACAAAGTCAAAGAAAATGTAAACACTGACTACTGACTATTTTTAACTGGTGATATAACTATGTTGGGAGATGAAAGGAAAGGCAATTCTAGGTAGGTGAAATGAAAGAGCTAAGTCCTCATCTATCTCTGAAGAAAGGCATGTCATTTATAAAAACAAAGATAGCAAGAGAAACAGAATTGGTTGTAGATGCCTTTAAGAAGCAGGACTATGCTTCTCAGGCAGAGTGGTTTGGAGCAGAGGACTGTTATTTTTCACAAGGCTATTATTGTTATGGGATTTTAGTTTTCTCTTTGAACTATGTACTCATGTTCTTTGATGAAAATTAGAGACAAAAGCAAGTGCTATGAAAAACACGTTAAATGATATCCTGAAATGTTTTGAAAACTTGCAGCACCTTTTCAATACCATACTTTTAATACATTAGAGTGGTAGAAGCATCTTAAGTCTTCAATTCCACCATAAGTAATATATGCTCCTTTATGGTTCATTCATTTACTAACTCAGTAATTACTTAAAGGGTTCCTCCAACGTGTCAGACACTCTACTATACACTGGTACAGAACAGTAACCTAGGTGATGTGCTCTCTGCCCTCAGGATGCGTGTATTTTAGTCAGCTTAGAGTTTCATCATTTATGCATAAGGCGACCATATACTTTATCATCCAACCCATAACCCTTCTGAGTATGAAAAAGGGCTTCAAGACTAATTAATAGGTGCTGATAGATGTACAATGTGAGTAAACTGGGACTGTACTAGGCAAACTGAGAAGTATGAGCACCTTACTTCTGAGCATCTCAGAGGCATCCAAATGGGAATGGTGCTAAGGTTTATCATGAGAATACATGGATTACTTGAACTTAACACCCCAAACCAGAGAAAGAGGAGAACATATTCCTATAAGTAACTACCTAATTCAATGACACCCTAGTGGAAAAAGCAGCCCCAATTAGTACTTTCTACATAAAAGCTCCTTTTGAACAGGATGAAAATAGTCCTGACTAGATAACTGGTTGATACCCAATCTAAAGACAGTCAGGCTAATATTATTAGCATCCAAAAGATTATATAAGCCATTCTCTGTACAACCTTCTCCTTGCTTACAGTCTCTTTCTGATATTCTGTTCCCCTTTTCTTCCAAAATCCTTAGGTCTCAGTACCTAAAGGAACAAATATAACAAAGCTGTGCCTTCTGTAGCCTATACTCATTACCTACTCTGAAGTTAGAGATTGCTAATCCCAGTAAACTACTATAATTGGTAGAAATACTTACAAAGAATTCCCTGTTGTTTCATACTAGTCTTGCCAACTAAGTATAATAAATTCCATCCCTGAGAAAAGTTTGTAATTGAAACTTCACAGTACATTTATGTCACAGCCTGAACAAGTTCCACCTTGCTTTGGAAAATACAATTTAAAAACTTCCAACACTAATACAGATTTCCTACCCAAATTTTCTTTCATAAGTGAAAAGTTCCATTTATGATGATAAAATGTTATATTTCAGATGTCTGTGAAATTAAGCAAATGTCAAGAAATGAAAAAATAAAATATTTCAATTACTAGAAAAGTAAAAGGTACTTAAAATGGGTTAAGAGACTTTAAAATTACATTCAAAAACAAAACGAAGTTATCTCCAGATAAATTTTTCTTCCCACCCACAATTTTCTGAACTCCGAAGCTTAATGTTTTTCCACATCCCCAAGTCAGTATCTTGTTACTTTATTATAATCCAAATTTTTCAAGGTTAGCGGTTACTTCTCCTAGGTGTTTATTCTAACTAAACTATTGATTCTTTAGAAGCACTTTCTTACTTCTTATAGTTTTCTAAGAGAAACAGCTAATCAATGAGTCTCATTTACTGGCTGTAATAGTGTAAAGGTAGCATCTACTTGTCCAAATACAGGCTGCAAAGCATACTCATAAACACTCAGATCAGAGCCTTAAAACTGTGCTTAATATTTTAAAATGATGACTAAATTATGAAATTTAGATTGAACAATGAAATGCAAAAAAGCCCTTACTAACAGTGCAAGTAAAGCAAGATAGCCTATTAAGAAGATCTAAGAGATTAAGATAGCAAATAAAGTTTGAGATATTGTTGGCATGTAAGTGAACAATTAATGCATACTCAAGGCCAAGAACAAAAGTATCATCACAATTTTATGCTAATCCAGGTATTCCTTAACATTTTAATAGGCTGGAAAACAAATAACATACCATATTATTAACTAGTGTATACCACAGTTTATTAAAAAGTGAGGCATAAATCCAGAAAACCAAAGGAAATCAAATTATATAATATTATTTGCCAGAAAGGCAGAAAAGAGTTGGAAATTATAACACAAAAGTAGAAAAAAAGTTAAAACTACAGGTTAATTGCCTCGAGAACACAATTAACAACCTTGTAGAAATGAACTTAATAACCTGTGAGTTGCATTAATATCATATGAAAGTTTACGCAGTATACAGTTTTGGAAAAGTACAAAATGAATAGATATTTTGAATGTAAAAGAATGTAAATTAGAAGACATCTAATGATTTAAAAAGTACTCATCAGAAATAATAAACAAGCTACAATTCAGCTGTGTTAGGAAAATAAGCACAAATATTAATTTTCCTAAATGGCAATTAAAATTAGCATGTTATTCATAGATTGTTTTATTTAAGGAGACTTTAACGTTTTACAATTTGACAGATAACATTATCAATGTCTGAGAATGGTAAAGATTTATGTCAAAAGTCATATCACATAAAAGTTAAAAAAAAAAAAAAAAAGAAAATTAGCCCAAACTGAGAAGACGATGGATATCTATGCATACAAACATTTTTCATTTTAGAATAAGGAGCTCAAGAAACATTTCATTAAGGCCTTTCCAAGTTAGAAAGAAAATATGTTATTCTTTATTTATCAACATTTATTCTTTACGTCATTCTCACATATGTATTGAGAATTATTTCTCAATCTGTTCCCTCCTCAAATAAAATGCTCTCTTACATAAAAATAGTATTTAAATGACTATAATTCTTGAATGATATTTTCCATTATATATAAATAATTCTGATCTGACTCAAAAAAAAAAGTTTTGGTTTCATACCTTGATTACATCCTTCCCTAAATTTGCAGGGATTTATATACAGAAATATTTTCTTTCCACTCTGACAATTCCCAACAAATGGGAAGGAGGAAAAATTAATTCTGAATAAGGCATTAGGTAGTGTTCTATCATTAAAACTCCATACTGGGAGTGAGGAACAAAGTGGGGTGGGGAATACTGCAATCCCCAAACTAGGTTAGTAGACAGAAAGGCATACTAAAACCTGATCTGCAGTTATATATAAAGTATACAGCTTAAAAGAAACACAACCCCAACCCACTTTCCATTGCTGTCAGGCCCACCAAATAAGATCTGCATAAAGACTCTTACCTGAATAACAGCACTAAACCAGCAAGTATTGCCAACATTCTTTAGCCCAACAGGAGCTTTGTCCTGCCTTTTTCTATCGTAAGGGTTTCGAGAATCTCTCCAAACTTCAGTAGGTGTCCTCTTCAAACATGCTTTATTTTCTGCTATGCTGGCTTCAAGAACTCTTAAACAATGGGAAGAAGATGATGGGGAAAAAAAGTACAGTATTAATTTAGTGCTGTACCCTAGAAAATAGCATACTATAAACTAAGGATTTTAATAGATTAAGCTCTAGACAATCCATCTGGGGAAGAAATATTTAAAACTAAATTTACTCAAGCGGAGGCTAGTTTTAAGAACATAGCTGTGGCAATGCCAACACATCAAGAGACATGCAGCCTATTTTTCTCAGAAAAAGGAAACTTCAAACACAAAAAGACAGCATTATGTAATAGGAAATATATTAAATTATATTTCAACAAATTAGAGGCTTAGTACCAGGGATACAGTACCTAGATAAGTTTTCTGAAAAGTCACTGTATTGAAATACATATTTACAATATAACATAATGACTATTTTTATAAGAATTACTTTGAATCAAGAAAACTAAAAATTGAAAAAAACTGTACTTTTATTCCTCTGACCATTAATTTCCTTTTCTATTATAAAAAGGGTAAAGTAAATTCTAGGGTTCCTTTCAGTTCTAGAGATCCATGATTCTACAAGAGCTAAATAAAGGGAGAGAATATTTATGTGTTCACTTCTTTACCCAAAAGTTTGCCTAGGGAGAAATCTACTGAAATAAATATCTACATTTCAGAATAATAAAAGATTAACCTCTTCAAAATAAATGCACTTACACAATACCTAAAATTATATCTAAAATATCTAAACACGGCTAAGAGTAATGCTACTTTGCTTAATGGTGTTCTTCTTACTCTTAAACATGTAACAACATGCTGGAAAACCCTAATCCTCACATATAAACTAACCATGCATTTTTGCCTGCTCAAGACATGTGTTACTTACTATTCTAAATAAGCATAAATAATAGCTAAATATGTTAACGCATTTTGTATTCATTACAAAACCTCAGCAAGAGTAAGTTTTTTCAACTTTTTTGGCTTCTTGAGAAGATCTCATTCATGCTACACTATTTTCCTCCTAAAGATTTTGCTCTATCAGATTAATGTCAAAATAATATAGCTATCTTAATTATGCAGAAAAAGTAAATTATTCTTTTGTCTCTAACCTTACAACATGACATTAGATACAATGTATTAGATTCCAAACTAGTATTACTTAAAATAACTTATATGAATGTAGGATAGAGTCTTCTTTGGGAATCAGTAAAACCACATACTGAAAAAAAGAAAGCAGAAAACATGATAGGGACTTCCCTGGTGGCACAGTGGTTAAGAATCCGCCTGCCAATGCAGGGGACACGGGTTCAAGCCCTGGTCTGGAAAGATCCCACATGCCACAGAGCAACTAAGCCCGCGAGCCACAACTACTGAGCCCGTATGCCACAACTACTGAAGCCCACACGCCTAGAGCCCGTGCTCCACAACAAGAGAAACCAACCACAATGAGAAGCCCGCACACCGCAACAAAGGTCCCTGCTCGCCACAACTAGAGAAAGCCTGTGTGTAGCAACAAACACCCGACGCAGCCATAAATTAATTAATTAAAAAATAAAACAACATGATACATTACAATGTAAAGATCAAAGTAAACTCACATATTTAAAAATAAACAGTATACACTTTTAAGAGTGGTCCAACATTAGCAGCAGTACTCTGCCCAAATATCAACTCTCCATGCAACCTCAGCCCATACAAGCTTTTTCTCTTAAACTACTGACCACTAAAAGGTAGTAGAACTCCTTGGAAGGTATTTAGTTAGATGAATTGGGGCATAAGAAAATCAGCATTTATCTAGAACATCCCACTCTTATCAGAAATAAGTTTTAAAGAAAATAAGGGGGAGGTAAGTCAAAGAGCCAACTTGAGAGAATTCCTACTGTTCAAGTTGTACAATTCAACATAATGTAATACAAGAATAAGAATAATCAACTGGAAAAATTAAATTTGTACAAGGCGACTACTTCAAAAGAGAAAAGCTAACACATGGTATACAAAAGGTAAATACAACACCAAAGTCTATTTTATAACAAGGTATATTTAATTATTTATTGACTTTTATAAATGGGAATGTTTTCATTTGAAAAGTTTGCTCCTTTTATAACATATGTATATCCAGAAGTATAAATAAAGGAACCTTAATTCTACATTGGTAATTAGAAATGAATGGACTAAAAAACAAGCAATGGGTTCTGGGTGAAGTAGCAACAATAACACAAACAGGAAAGAAGAATTAGCACCAGCGGTCATATATAAGGGACAGAAGAGACATAAAGCAGTTGATTAGCACCAGTGGGCACGTACAATAACCATTAAAAAAGAGGATTCTACATTATATCCCAAAAGCATAAACTGATCAAAAGTGAAGGAGAACAAGGAGAACTACACTCATTCCTAAATCTTCAAGGTGGATGATACTCTACCATTACATATTTTTAAACTTCTAATTATAATAAAATACTAATTAGAAAGAACCCTTTTCAATGCCAACACACCAGATCATTTGTATCATAATGACCAGGAAACGGGTCACACAGACAACAGTCATGGAAAACTTGAGAAGACCTGATTCCTATAAAATGTGCCGTCTACAAAAATTAAAGCCTAAAACTAAGTCACATGTACTCCAATAAAGAGGTTAAAAAAAATAAATATTAAAAATTGAAAAAATAAAAATAAGTCACATGTAGTTAATAACAAAATGAAACTCAGCCTCAAGACCATATTGAGTAAAACTAAGTCTCCTGTTCCCCACAAGTGTCAACAACCCATCCCAAATCTACAATCTAGACTCCCCTGAGATAATGACATTCTTCTAATTCCAGATCTAGTTAAGATTACTAAAAACTAAAAACCAGAAAGTATTTCTTTAATGGTTCGATACAGTCAGTTCAGGTACCCTCCTCTTCAGCCCCCTCCCACCAAGAAAATACATCTCTCGATTTTCACATTGTATGAAAACATTAACGTGATAAGATAACATAAGCTTTTTAGTTCCCTTGCCTACTTTTGGGAGAATGTATGGCCTCAAATGTACTTTCTAGGACCAAGGAGCTTACCTGCACTTTTTGTTACAAGAGGAGGGAAAGAAAGTCAAGGATATAAACTGAAGATACCATCTCTCCAGCATTCCCATAAAACTTTTTACAGAGGTAAAATTACACACAAACTGTAATAACTGAGTAGAGCTTAAGACATACATGTTCACTGTTTCTCAAAGTGACCTAAAGATATAAAAAATTTTTAAAGTATCCATTTCTAAACCACATTTGTTTTTGGTGGGTGGGTATACATACTTAAATGTATATAATTAAATATTCATATAACTCAATTCAGTCATATGGTAGAGATCATCATTCATTATAATAAAAGCATGAGCTTTAAAGAGGTAGATTTATTATAATATTCCTTAAGCATATGGTAATATGGTAGAATTATGGTACTAAAAATAGTAGATGAAAGAATGCCATGACTTTGTGATCTTCACTTAGAGCTCATAACACATTTAGTTTTTAATCACCAAGGACTTACAACATGGCTCGTTAGGTCTCCTCCTACCACTTCCTCCTGGATCCTAAAAGACTTTATAAATACATTTATTACACTGCACAAAATTATTAATCAACCAGTCTCTCCCACCAGCAACCAGAGGACAGAAACATGGATTCGTTTCATCCCTAGAGCGTACATGATTAAAAAAAACAAAAACAAAAAACAGGGGCTAGGGCTTCCCTGGTGGCGCAGTGGTTGGGAGTCCGCCTGCCGATGCCGGGGACACGGGTTCGTGCCCCGGTCCGGGAAGATCCCACATGCCGCGGAGCGGCTGGGCCCGTGAGCCATGGCCGCTGAGCCTGCGCGTCCGGAGCCTGTGCTCCGCAATGGGAGAGGCCACAACAGTGAGAGGCCCGCGTACCACAAAAAAAAAAACAAAAAAAAAACCCAAAAATAAGACGGGCTAAACAAGTGTTTGAAGTAGATGGAAGATTAAAATATTAGATATTGCTATCTCTTTTTTTTTTTTTTTGGCAAAAGCCCAACCTCTAGCCCAAATATGAGCCCTCCATTCCCAAGCCCTTGTCCTTTGCTATAGTCCAGTCCTGGCATATTAATATAAGCTTTATATAAAGGCAAGTCCTCATAAGGGTTCCTTCCCTGGCCTCACCAAACAAAGTAAAGCCAATGACTCTACCCAGGCTTTAAAGTGTAAAGTATGCCAATAGCTACATTTCAGATATTAAGGCTATAAGTAGAGAGAGAGAATAAAAAAATAACACTGCAAATCTCAGAGCTCAGAAATAGCTTAGAACAAAATGTAGCATACTGAAAAAGGCAAGCCCAAAAGCCACAAATACCAACCCCAACTACAATCACCTTATCTTCTCAACACTAGTCATGACCATGGCATTCAACAATATAAAAAGATGACAAAATGTTTTGCTGTCTCTTTTCCTTCTACACACTATATTGAATGAATCTTTAAAGCACTTACTTATGGTGAGTGTTCATGTTCCTAGTAGAATTTTATTGTACTGATTTTGAGGGCTTTTTTTTTTTGGCTTGTTTTCTTTTGTATTGTTATTTAAACTGCATTATAGAAAATATTCCACTTTGGATCATCTAAGTCTATTTCAAGCAAGCAACATACTCACTGGAAAACATGCATATCATTTAAGCTATACAGATCAACCAAAAAGAAAAGAAAAAAGAAAGTGGAAGGAAGGAAGGAAGAGAAGGAGGAAGGAAGGGAGGGAGGGAAGAAGGGAGGGAGGAAGAGACGAAGGGAGTATTCATCTTCTACAGTTCCTTAAAAAAAAATCTATTGGTATTTTGATTGTGATCACACTAAACCCATAAGTTAATTTAAGGAGAACTGACCAGTTTTACAGTATTCAGTCTTCCAATTTGTGAAACAGAATACATTTCCAATTACTTCCATATTTATTAATATGTCTCAGTGTTATTTAATAGTTTTCTTCTTAGAAGTTCTTGCACACTTATTAGATTTATTCCTGGTCTTTAATTGTTTTATGTGTTATAAATGGTAGCTTTTTAAATTTTCTCCTTATCATTCTTTCTTATACATAAAAACATAACCTTTTGTATACTGATTATCAACCAACAGGGCTAAATACATCTTTTCTTGGTAAGAGTATTTTATTGAGGTGATTTACATATAATAAGAAACACAAACCTTAAATGTATAGTTCAGTGAATAGTTTAAATGTATAGTTAAGTATGTATACCAATGAATACCACCCCACATGTAACCACCACCCAGACCAAGATATAGAAAATTTCTATTATTCCCCAAAATTCTGTCATGCCCTTTCCCAATCAATAGTGTCTCTCTAATTCTCAGATAATCACCAATCTGACTTCTACCACAATAAACTAGTTCTGCTTGTCCTTAAACATCACATAAATGGAATCACACAGCAGTTACTCTTTTGTGTCAAGTTTCTTTCACTCAACATGTTACTTTGTGGATTCCTCCACATTTTTTAAATTACCAGGAAAATGTTTTCCATTACATTGCTTAGTATTCCATGGTGTGAATATACAACCACTGTTAACTATTCTGCTCTTACAGATATTTGGTTGTTTACAGTTTTTAGTTATTATCAATAAAGGCACTATGTGCTTCTTTCTCAAGCGTCTATACCTAGAAGTAGAAATGTGGACTATGCTAAGTCCTAGCATAATATATGTTGAAATACACTAGAAATATCCAGTTTTCCAAAGTGGCTGTACCATTATACATTCTTACGAACAATATATGACACTTCCAATCGCTCTACATGCTTGCCAACATTTGATATTGTCAGTCTTTTTAATTTTAGCCATTGTGTTGGATATACAGTGGTGGCTGTTCTCCAATGAAGTGACTCATAAAACTTGTACCACAAAGATTACCACCACTGCTATAATCTATCATCATACCCAACATGGCAACTTGTCCACTTTTAACTTGTCGAACTTATTTTCATGTGTCTAACTGCTATGTAAATTTGTGTCATTTGTCACTTTCACTGGTACTATTTTTAGGATAATTCTACCTTTTTCCTCTGAGTAATTTTAAGATTTTCCCAGTCTTAAGTATTCTGGAGTGTCACTGTAATGAATTTATGTGTGGGTTTCTTTTCATTTTTCTGATTGGGATTTGCTGGCTCATGAAATTACAAGTTATCTCTTCACTTCTAAAAAGTTCTGTGATTATCACTTTAAATTTTGCCTCTGACTCACTCCCTCCTCTTCTTCTGTAACACCAATTAATGTATGTTAGACCTACTCATTTCATTCTCCGTGTCATTCAACCTTTCTCCATATTATTTAACTTTTTAGCTATCTGTTACACACTGGATAATTTCTTCTCATATAGCTTAGTCTACTAATACATTCTTCAGCTATTTCTAATCTGCTATTAAACCTGTGCTGTTTTTTCTTTTCCTTTTTTTTTTTAATTTAGTAATTCTTATTTTCATTTCTAGAAGATATTTTCACAGTACTTTTTCAAGTAGAGATTTATTGAATCATTAAAGTGACACAAATTTCAGCTGTACAACCATAGTACAACTTCTCAGGAGCAAATCTCATCCCCTCCAACAACACTCCACATAGCTAAGGCAACTGTCTTTGTAGTATTATAGGGGTTTCAGAGGGGGGGATAGTTCTGATTTACCCTTATTTGTGAATATGTCATCCATTGACATAACTTTACGAGGGGAATGATTTCTTATTAAAACTTCCCACCTAATATAGACAATGGCCTTTAACTTCTTTTTCCCACATTCAACAAGGATATCAAAACTGAAATTCAAATTTATACACACAAGCAAATGTCATCATGTCAAAAAGTGACTTTCAGCATTCCGAACTTCCTTCTTTGGGTTCCACCTTTCACTTTGATTTAGTCTGATTATAGCCCTTACTATCTTAACAATTCTATAATACTTTCAAGAGACCTTAAAATATTTTACATCCAACAGAAACAACACATTCTGGTTGTTTCCACTAGAATATCTGTTTTAGTCTACCATGTTTCCTGAAACTGTTGAAGTTGTGCTCTTTGTAACAATTTTAACTAGAACCTAGCCCTACCTTCTACCCAACTTATTCAAAGTCATCTCATGAGGCAAGCCATTTTCACAACAAATATGCTAGACACAAACTAGCCACAATGCAGTTTATTAACAAATTTCTACTATCCATACTCTACTTGTTCCCTGTCTGTGCACTGATAACTAAGATAATTATAATAAATGCATCCAATCCTGACATTAAGAAGTAATTATATTAAGAAGTACACTTGTAAAATGTTTAACTTAAGAAATTTTACCATGAAATTTATGGGTGCCTGAACACAAGATGGTAAGATGTAAAAAGGTTTTATCTCATCTAGTTGTACACAATAATGCAGTATTCCAAATGTGTGAATTCATATTAAAGTATGTATACTGAAATACAACCATAGTCAAATGATTCTAGGATTTTACTTGGCAAGATTTTGTCATCTGAACTTACTAGGTAATGAAAAAATAAATTTACTTTTAAGCATAATATATAAATGTTTTCCTTAAAAAATTCACCATTTTCCCTTTTGAATTTAGAGTCTAAGCCTTAATAAAACTCACTGCAATGTTATATTTGTCAAATGCTTAACTAGAATTCTCATATTCCCTTATTTCTAATACAATATGATTTATAAATGTGCTTATTTACTGAATGTTGCAGTTAACTTTTTTTGTTAACTATATATTATAAAATCTATGCATATCAAGGATAAAATTACATTTTGCAACAGTAAATTATTTTTTTTTTTACTTCTGAGTATAATTTTACATAAAATTTTGTTATATTATACTATACCAATTTTCTGCAATGTTATCTACAATAAAAATACTTGCAAAGTATTTACTATTTTAAGAGTATACTAAAATTAAAAGATCAAGGGAAAAAAAGGGCATTAACTTAAAGAGTTTTTTTTTCCATTTGGACAAAAATTAGTATCTTAAAGAATATATAACATATATTGTACGTAATAGAGATTAGGAATAATCTAAATTTCTTAACTTTTATTTATTTATTTTTACTGATTATCTAATTATGTTATTTTAATTAGAAAACACAGGACACAAAACTACTGACACTACTTGGTATATAATCCTCCAGACTTTTTTCTATTTATATACTAATATAAATTAATATATATAACAATATATATACATTTAAAAATATTTGTATCATAGTATATATTCTATTTTATAATCTCTTTTTCACATACTAGATTATCATTCCCCTTAAATATGAATTGCAACTGCTGTATTTCATGTTTAAAATATTTCTCATAAAGCTTAAGTATTTTCAAATTTTATAATTATTCAAGACAAATATTTCATTCCAATTCATTTTTATAAGACAAAATCTAACTTTATAATTTCTCCAAATCCTTCAAAAAATAAGCCTAAATAAAATGTCTAAAAATAGCACATGTACTTTTGGTTTTCATTTAAAATTACTGGTATTAAATGATATTAGCCACAACTAAAGAGGATAATGAATTTTAATTAAGGCTTGCCATCTTGATATCTTATTATATAACGCAGTTTCCAAAGTAACAAAGACATTAAAAAGTATTACTACAAAAAATTATGTGCCTTTGCTAAACATAGCATTTTGAGGCATCTCCTACGGTAATCTCAGATTACTCAGAAAGAAATGTACTATTAATATTGTGCCAAGGGAAATTATCTAAGAAAGCTGGTACATTCTGCTACCAAACAACTCTGTTAACAGGGGAAAAGAACATTGGAGCCATAAGACCCATCTTAGCTGTGTACCTTTCGAAAATCATTTAACCTCTTAAAAGACAAATTTCTTCTTCAGTAAGATAAACTTACCGTTGGGTCCAAAGAGTTGTTTAGAAGATTATGTTTAGTTATAATTTAAAGTTTTATTTTTTAAATCAAACTTATTTAATCCTTTGGTGGATCAAATTTTTTCAAACTAAAAAGTTTTGGTAATTAAATCAAAATATGCATTCCAGGGCTTCCCTGGTGGCGCAGTGGTTGAGAGTCCGCCTGCCGATGCAGGGGACGCAGATTCGTGCCCCCGTCTGCGAAGATCCCACATGCCACAGAGCGGCTGGGCCCGTGAGCCATGGCCGCTGAGCCTACGCGTCCGGAGCCTGTGCCCCGCAACGGGAGAGGCCACGACAGTGAGAGGCCCGCGTACCACAAAAAAAAAAAAAAAGCATTCCATCACACATCTTGGAATCTTATTTCTTAAAAAAAAAAAAAAAAAAAAAAAACCTATAAATATACTATCATATTATAGATCAGAAGTTGGCAAACTATGGCCCATGGGCCAAATCCAGCTGGCCCTCTGTTTTTGTAAATCGAGATTTACTGGAACACAGCCATACTCATTAAATTATGCATTATCGATGGCTGCTTTTACACTACAACACTTGAGTTGAGCAACTGCAAGAGAAACCAGATGGCTGACAAAGCCTAAAATATTTACCACTGGCACGTTACAGAAAAAAGTTTGTTGACCCAGGCCATAAATGACTATAAATTGAATTGGACAATGTATCCAAAAGGAATTAGGGGAAGAAAGAAAAAAATCAAAGAAATATTAAAATATATACCTAAATTTAATGCCCCACAATGCCACTCCAAAATCCTAAAAACAATCTAAGTTTCAAATGCAATTGGATCTAGAATAAGAAAATCTGGGTTACATAAAATATAAAAACAATACTAAGTTTATTAATAGTTTATTTAGAATTGCAAAGTATATCTTTGTGCCTCTTCGAATTAAAGTCAATTATTATTTCTATTATAAATAGTATTTATATCTACTTTATACAAATTATATTTTTACCTGCTAATGGCTTGCTCCTCATCAGTTATTCCAGTCTCCCTGAATGCCCTGTTTGATTCCGCCAAACTCAAGGCAATTGCTCTCTGAAGATCATCTTTATCATCTCCAGTGAGATCAATCACATCTGAAAAGCAAAACTATCTTTCTCAAAATTAAAAGTCAAACAAAATGAAAGGTAATTCTTATAACGGAGATTTTATACCCAATATACCCTTTCCAATCAAAGTCAGCACCAACTTAATTCTGTATAAGAGCCTCTCTGAAGAGAATGCAAACACTTTTTAAATTGGTTATACTTTGAAATTTAATGTTCTTCTCTATAAAATATACCTAAAGCAATTAAGAGTATAAATATTTTTCATTACAGAGGAATCTCAATATTTACTACGAAGTCTCTGATTAAAAGCTAATAAGCAGAAAGACTGCTAAAAACAGGTTCTTTAACAACAAAAACTGAATCCAACATAATTAAACATTTATATTTACGCTTTCTGAAGTCAACCCAAATATACAAACATTACAGTCGGCTATACTACCTAGACATTTATTAAAGTATAATAATTAAATGAGCTCTCAAAAGCTAAGTTTCAGAAACTAATTGACCATATATATCTATGTTTATATACACTTTTAAAGTCTGGATGAATGTATGAAGCTGTTAACAGTGGTTAATTTTGATGAGGAGGGTTATGGGGAGAAGGAAGTATAAGGATCCTTCACTTTCTATTTAATGTTCTATGCACTCCTTTTAATTAAAAAAAAAGTTTTCATTTCACAAAAAAGAAAAATATGCAAGTAAATGACAGGTTTTCTTTTGTTAGAATAAAATAAAGTAGTCTAGATGCTGTAAGTGTTCTTCTTCCAAAGAATAAAGTCTACAACTATTACCACATTCAAAAAAACTGATTTTTAATCCAATTTCCCAAAATACATCAATTTATTTCCTTACCTCAAAAGATGTCAATTATACTCCTATTATCATTTAAACAATGACAGACCATAACATGTTACTAAGTAGGATATTACAAAATAATGGGATGAGAAAGAGAAAGAAGTATAGCTGTCAATACCTTATCTTTGCATAGTTGGGATTATGCTGGTTGGTATCCTGGACAAGTTTTATAATCACTTTGTTTATTTGTATTCGAGACATGTTAAAATTAATTTTTTTCTTTGTAATCTTAGAATATTATAAGAGAGAAACAAACAAAAGGGTTGGGGATGGGAGATAAAGTGTCTTCATTTTACCATCTGGCTACAGGGTTATATATAACTACTAGAAAAAAAATATTTTGCACTTAATAAAAAATAAAGTATATTGATAGTTTCAAAAGTCTACTTCTATTGTTATATACACTTTTTTCTCCAAACAGCAGCTTATGAGAATATTAAAAACAACAGTTGGCCACGGAAGATTTTTTTAATGTTCTTAGAGAGTATAACAAAACCTCACAAAAATGTAGTAAGTAAGGTCCAAAAAACTCAGTCAAGTAAAACGTGGAACAGAGTTATAGAGCAAGTGAAATGATGGAGCATGCATACGTACGTCAGCAGGCCAAAGGTTTCCTAATTCTGGTTTACAAATTTCGAGTCCACCAAACCACAGCTGTAGATGGATATCACCTGGGTGTAGTCATTCAGTCCAGCTGAAATATTGATAAAGAAGCTAGGACTGGAGAGGCATGAAGTGGCCTCATAAGAATGAGAACTATCATGATCATTAAATAATGACTAGAACTTGGGTGAGTAAAGAGAGAATAATGGAGGTAAAGAAAATAACCTGAAAATCACAAAGAAGCAGTTTTGGGGACACGATCAATTAGCCCTCAGATTCCAATCTCTCATCCTCCTTGTGTGCCTTCTACAACTACAGAAGCTGAAAAGATTAAAACCTATTTTCCTGATTCACCTGCAGTTATGGTTCTGGATAAAATTTAGGTTCCACCAATCGGATGCATCAGCATGAGATTTGGAAGGCAGACTTGAGGGGGGAAGCCACTATCCTGCTGCTTTTGGCTGTTTTTCTCCAGCATGACTGAAGAAATGTGGGCTGTTCCACAGTAGCAATCCAGTATCCAATTTACAGCTTCAGGTATGTCAAGAGATAGAGTAGAAGTGGTAACCAGACTCTGCACTCCAATGCCCAGGCACAGCTCAGTGGCAGTTACCTAATCCTGGCTGCTTGTTCCCTGGGCAGTAGCTATAGAGATATGTACGCTCTTGAACCCTGTAGTCCCAAAGGCAGTCTCCTGATTCACTATCTTCCTGACTGTGGCAGACGGAATGGCTTCCCTGGCTGGCCAGTCCTGCAAGAATCTAGGAGTCATTTCAGAAAGCTGAGCTAGAGATCCTTCCTCCATTGCTTCCACTGATTTTTTTAAGAACCTAGTTCCCTGTATTAAATTTCTTCTTTGGAACTATCTAGAGTGTTTACTGTTTCATGACTGACAAGTAAACCAAACTGGCTAGAGCAGAACTCACCTAGAAATGGCAACAAGTTATACTTAGAACTTTTCACAATTTAGCAATCGTAACTCAAGCAACACAAAAGCAAAAAACTAGGCAAGATGCTTTTAACCCTATTTCATAAATGAGATAATGAAGTTGCAAGAAATGAAGTCTAATAGTATAAGAATAAAGAATGATACACAGGCTTCAACTTTAAGTCTTCAAATTATTAAGTCCAGTGGTCTTTCCTCCATACTAGCAGTATCCAAGTGTAATCCATGGATCCTTGGGATCCCCAATGACCCTATGAAGGAAGGGGTTCCTTAAATAAAAAATACTGTCATAATAATACTAAGATGTTATTTGCCTTTCCTACTGGGGTCACATTTGCAGGGATTATGCAAAACAACAGTGCATCAAACCACAGCATCTTAGCACAAATCAAGGCAGTAGCATCAAGTTAATTATATTACAACTATGCACACCCATTATTCAAAAAAAAAAAAAGCCAGTCTCTCTTAAATTCTTCATAAAATGAGGTAACTAATTTTATTAAATCTCAAACATTGTTTTACATGTTCTTTTAATTCTATGTGACAAAATAGAAAGCATGCATAGTACTTCTGCTGTATATCCAAAGTATTCTGTTGGTAAAGAAAAACACTAGAACACTGCTTGAGTTGCAAGCTGAACTGATTTTTTTTTCATGGAGCACTATTTTTACTTGAAAGAACAACTGACAAACTACAAACTATGATTATTCAGACATCAGTATTTGGCAGACATTTTCTGAAAAATAAAGTGAGCCTGTCACTTGAAGAACAAATGAAGAGTATTTGTTGCCAATGATTAGCATGGAATTTTCAAGCAAAAACTGAAACTTCAGAAAACTTGTTTCTACCACTATGAGCTTGACATCTTCCCAATACTTAAAAGGCTTTTCTGGTGAAATCGAGTGATATTAACAATTTCTATTTGTTTTATAATGTAGACTTTCTTCCAACATTTGGAAGGAAACCTTTTCCAAATTACCAATGCGCTGTGTTATTAAATCATGCATGGATAAACAATCCATTCTAAGAGCAAGATAAGACACTAGGAGCATCTTTTGTTCTAATATTTGGTCTCTGACACAGTTCCTGACAGAGAGTTCCTATATCACTGGGCATTTCCTAGCTTGACAGGAACATATTTTGCTCTAAGGAGCTGACTCTGGGGGGTTCCTAAATAGCTTCAGGATGGGCCACTGGTCATCAGAAAGACTAAGCCATGATGAGAAGCTTGGAACTTTGAGCCCTACCTCCCATCCTCCAGGGAGACATAAGGACTGGAGATTAAGTTAATAATCGATCAGGCCTACCTGATGAAACCTCCATAAAAATCCCTAAAATACAAGGTTTGGGGAGCTTCCAGGTTGGTGAACATATCTACATGTTAGGAGGGTGGTGCACCCCAACTCCACATAACAGAAACTCCTGGCTTGGGACCCTTCCAGACCTTGCTCTATATACCTCTCCATCTGGCTGTACATACTTTATCATAGCCTTTATTATATAATAAACCAGTAAAAGTAAGTGTTTCCCTGAGTTATGAGCCATTATAGCAAATGATCAAACTTGAGGGGGTCTTGAGAACCCCGATTTGTTGTAGCCAAGTCAGACAGAATGTGGGTAACCTGGGGACCCACTACTTGTGATTGGTGTCTAAGGTAGGGGCAATCTTATGGGACTGAGCATTTAGCCTGTGGGGTCTGATGCTACCTCCAGGTAGATGGTATCAGAATTGTAGAACACCCAGCTGGTGTTGGAGAACTGGTCGTGTGTGGGGGGAAAAAACTCACATATCTGGTGTCAGAAGTATTATAAGCATGAGCAGAGGAAGAAACAAGCAATTATAGTCTTTAGCGCTAGAAAGGTTAGCTGACCACAGACTATCAGTTCTTAACTGAAAAGCTGGGACTTGTTCCTTTAAGTGATGGAGAAGGTTTATTTATTATTTGTAGTTTCACTATAATTACAATAATTTTCTCCATGATGTTCCCATTACTTCATAAAGCTTCTTCTTTCTGTAGGTCATTTTAGAACAATACAGAAATCTTCAATTATTATAATCTACTCACATACCAAATACATATGATTTTAAGAACAGATATTAAGAAAATAAAACTTTATTTTAATAGAATGGTTAATCCTAAATTTATTTTTCTGGAGTTTAATAGAATGATTTCTGTAAAATATGTAATAAACTATCAATTTCACAATGAAAAATAGCCCTCTGTGATTTTCTTATGTGTTTATTCAAAAAGGAATAGAGAATAAGCTTAGCAGTAAACAATTTCTAATTGGCAAAAGTCAACTATAAAAACTTAGCCTTTGTAAAAATTCCATCCAAATACCAAAGTACTATGAATACTTTTCTGTCAATGCCACGGGAGGACCTTGGTAAAACACCAAACTTTGTTTGAACCAATCCTCCCTCCAGTATTAGTATTAGCATTAGTGTGAACAGAATTCAAGGGCACAAGTGTGCTAGTGTCAGCTGAATAACACTGCAGAAAATCACGTTACAAAAGCCTATGAACAGTAATCTACAACATTTCAAGATAGACCAAAATAAAACATTTTTTCCTGTAAAGTCAGAAATATATATACCAAAACATAACATCCACCCCAATAAATCTTCCACTCTCCAAAAACTTACACACCAACTACCAAACATTTCTCTGCTAACTCCAAAACACAGAAAGTCATCAACTTAACAATAAATTAGACTTCAAATGTATGAATTGTTTATCACTCATTTTTTCTCATGAAAATGGTATATAAAATGACATGAGGCTTCCAAGTTAGTACACAAGAGCCAATTTAGCCCATAATCAATTGAATATATGCAAAGATTTTTATTTTAGAAAAAAATAGTTCTTTCATTATTTTCCTTACCTACATAAGGCTAAACCTAGGGGAAACATGTTTTTATTTTTAATAAGCCAAGCTTATATTTACCACCAGCAAAGATTTCTAGGCAGGGGAGTGATATGAGTAGAAATAACTGTTTTGGGAGTTAGAGGAGTTAAAAGTGCTGAACAAGAGTTTGAGAAGAGTTGTAATAAGAGTAGGTACCAGAGCAGAAAAAATCTCTGGCCCACCAAAAGGACAGGGATACCCTTAAGAGTAAAAAGCAAATATGAAGAAAGAGATGGTCAGCCGACTGGAAATGAGAAAAATACCATTCTCACTCTCACTCTGCTTCAACCACGGTTGTTGTCCTCACCATTCACCTCCTGAGCCAAAAACATACTCCTACCTCAAGACCCCAGCCTGGGACACACCTCCCTAAGACATCCTTGAGGTTCACACCTTCACTTCCTCAGGTCTCTGTATAAATGAGACATTTCCCAACCAACCTTCCATCTAAAATAGCATACCCCATGTCTGAACTACAACCTCATCCCTGCCGGCCTCTGTCCCTCTACCCTGCTCTATTGTTCTTCATGAACTTACTATTATCTGACAATACTTATTTATTGTTTACTGTCTGTCTTCCCCCTATGTAAACGGAGACACTTTTTGATTTTTTAATGGCCTAAAAGCCTGACACATATTAGACAATCAATAAATATTTGTTAAGCAAATAAAGGTTAATATCTAGACTATGGAATAGAAATAAAAATTAATGAGTCATCTCCACAGTGGCACTAGTTAGAATACTTGAGAATATATACCTTATCCAAAATTTTTTCTAGTAAAAGGACAAGTAGCATAATAAAGTATCACGTTAAAAGAATATTTAAAATCAAGAAGACAAAAGCAATGTAAATTGTGTTGCTCATCCCACTCTCCCATTCTCCCCTGCCGTCAGTCAGTCCTCTTAAGATGTTCCTACTTTTCCAATCCTCTCATTGCTAAACTCACATTCTCCAAAACAGTGACGTCCAATAGAACTTTCTGTGATGATGGAAATGTACTATTATCCGTACTGTCCAGTAAGGTAGCCACTAGTCACATATGACTACTATTGACCATTTTAACTGTATCTATGGCAATGGAAAAAACTGAGTTTCAGTATTACTTAACTTTATGTTTAAAGTTAAGTCTCCACATGTAACTATTGGCAACTGTATTGAACAGCTCAGCTCTAAATGGTCTTGCTCTGTTTTTAATAATAGCTGCTAAATTTATAATGGCAGCATTACTAAGTAAGGAAAGTAATAATAAAGGAGCCATTCTTGATTTTTGTCATCTGTTTTACTGTGTTTTCCAACTTGGAAAAAAATTAAAAGTTAACATTCTATATTAGTCAACAAAAAGTGCAAAGGCCCGTGGCTATCATTCTGTCCTAAAGTTAAAGAAAATTCATAAAGTTATACAAGTAACTCTACAGTGTATGTCTAATATAGAATGTAAGTCTAATTGCATCCAATCAGTTACAAGTAATTTTCGTACCATTGTAGCATCTCATTTTTAAGCTTAACATTGACTTCTGGTGAATCATCAAAATAGTTTTATGCATTAGAAATCTCTACAGAAAGAGATTTAACTTCCATTCCACTAATTTTTTTTTTCTATCTGCAGATGCTTGTTTAACAAATTTGGTGAATGGGAAAAATATCAGTATTCAATTAATAAAATCCTAAACTGTTTAACATAAGTGATTTGCCCTCAGCAGGGGTGAGAGCACTAGACTGGGATCTATTTATCATTTGTGCTTTAAATCACTTTTAGGCTAGCCAAGCAATATGACCAAGATTAGAGTTCTAGGACAGAACTTCAACATTTTTCTTTCTATGCAATCCTTACCAAATAATTCAAGTTCTTTTGGAGGATAAAAAAAAAAACACAGTGTGTCTTAAAAATAAAAATAGTGATTTTACATTTGTGAAGAGTCTACCACTTAACACTCACTCCAATGTGTTATACTAGTTTCTCTAAAACTTAAGCCAATATGCGGCATTATTTTCTGTGTTAAAATTACCTACCCAAATCCCTCTTATCTTTTGATCCATACTTTGATTGCTCAATTGTAGCACATCTCGTTCTGGCGGGTATATACCATTTTTTTCCCGTTTTAAAAAAGTTCAAAAGAATTTAATGATCATGAAAGAAAGAATATTATTATTTGATTTCAAATTGGGCAAAAGCCTTATATGGCCATGTCTATGACAGAGTTTGCCATGACACAAAGACTTCACACAATCTCTTCTCTGATTATTAAATACACCTATGATATCTCTATATCTTGCATTGTTTCCTAGTTCTCTTTGCATTTTTAACTTCAAAACTCCTAACACAGTAATTTTATTTCTCATTTAAGCGAGAGGTAGGAGGCATTCATTTGACAATTCACAATATCTAATCTAGACAGGAGATGTAAGTAATTTAAAAAGGTGCCTCAAATTTTTGCTAACAGTACTACAAAATGGTTTGGGTCTTTCCCCAGAATTCAACAGAGTGTTATATTACAGTATGGAATGTTACCAAAGCAATACTTCTTAATTCCTTACTATGCAGAGTACAAGCTTTCCTTGAAATGTTTCCTTTTTTCTCTCAAAAATGAAAGGTAAAAATACACTGAGAAGGCCAACAATTGAAAATGTAATTACTCCTTCAATATTAAAGCTCACAAATATATGCTCTCCTAATCAAGTGACATAATTTGCTTTCTCTTCTGATATACTTGGGTATATGAAAATTTCCCAGCAACCCCAAAAGTGGCTTCTATGGGATATTAGTTTGAAAGCTAAATTTTTCTAGTCATCAAAAAAACATGTATTTTTAGATCTTCTAAAAGAGACCTTCAGTTATAAGCTATATTCTAGCTTATAACAATAAAGAACCATTATATATTTAGCATTAGAGACTTTGATCTCAAAATATAGATGTTTTGTCAACACTACAACAGATGACACACTTAAAGTTAGCAAGGCTTTGTTTATGCTTTAGCCTGGTTGTAACAGACTTTATACTTAAAAAAAAAAAAAGAAATTGAAAAAATAAAAACCCTTACCATATTTGCAAGAATTAAGTTCGACTATGGTCAATTTTCAAGTAACAGTGATTTTCACATAAAATTGAGAAAATGCTCAAAAAGGGTTTTATATCTAGAACAATCCCTTGAAAACTTCCTCACACTCTGATCACTCTAATACTCCACACTCCTTCAGCACTTACAGAGTATTCCCCAAGAGGCCTGCGTTTGAATATATATATTCATTTATAATTATTTCCTATCCTTCCCACGTTTTACCACCCCATCCAAGAATTAAAAATACACAGAGATTTCATTTCTACTCAGCAATTACAGCATAGTAATTTAAAGAATCTGCTGAATGCATGACATCTACTTACTTTCTCAGTTTTAAACCTTGTAACACTTGGTATTATACAAGTGTCATAACACTTGTAGTATTATTATGACACTACTAAATTTAAATGCTGAACAAAGACTATTTCCTAAAGGCAGCTGTACTTCTTAGAACTTTATGAAAGGTGGTACAAATCTGTTAAATAGAAAATAACTATTGTCACCTCATCAGCTATATTTTTCTGTTTAATACTAATACTATTATAATACAATCACCCCACTATATTTCTACAAGTTTTTTTCTCAATAATCTCAAACCAACTTTATGAATGCACTATCCAAATATTCAATTATTAAATATGAATTAGCATCCTGGTTAGGACAGCTCATTTTATCAATAAAGAAACCACAACAACGAGCAATTTGCTCAATAACATAATCAGTAAGATGAAACCAGAAACTCCATCTCTCTACCATTTCTTTCAAGTGGAATATGAAAGTACTTAGTGCATATTTTCCGAGAGCTACACACATACACACAAAAATCTTTTTTCAATTATCAACAAATGGGACACATGCTTTCTGAAATCAGGCTGCTTCCTCCCTAAGAGCACCTATTCAAATCTCTCTTTTTGTCCATAACATTTTCACTATTCCTTGTCAAAAGTCTTGAACAGGTGTTAATATGTGACTTAAACAATATTTTCTAAATTTCACACAGCAAATAAGACATCATCTTTAATGACAGTCTTATAATCCTAATTCTCCCCTGCAAATCTATATATGCTGCCCCACGTCTCAAAGTCTACCATCTATATTGAGTTCACAGCTATCATTCTAAAATCTTTCCATCCTTTCAATCAGAACACTGAACCATGTTTACTCAGTTTTGTCTCCTTCATTTTAACGAGCTGTCTTCAGTCAAAATCTTTTTTTCTTTTTCTACCTAATTTCATTTTCCTCCCAAGTCTCAGAACCTTGAAAGATATGTTATTCTCACATCCTAATTCCTCCTCTATTTATACCACTTCTCTTTTTTCCAACTACTTATAACAAGTTTCTCAACCCTGTTCAAGAGAACTTTCATTGGTTTCAAAACAGCTTTTTTACACATATTATCAAAAACAACTCAACAAACACTTTCTGAGAAACAATAACATCCTATTATAATGGTGGGACTACCAATGGTCTCTTTTAAGTTTAGTTTAGTTTGGTAAGCAATAAAGGCACAGCAAATAATTTCAAAATAGCACAGTACTCATTAAGACAGAAGTATGCTCTGGGTGTCAGAAAAGCCCTTGGTTCACTCTAGGGGCTAGAGGAAACATTCTAGAGCCAGCAGCTCTTAAGCTATGTCTTATAACATCAGAAGAAATTAGGCTAGGGATAAAGGCTGGAGGGGATTCCAGACAGAAGGAACAACAAGTGTAAAGACAGAAGAAATTAAATAGCACTGGGTGAATGAGAACTTCCGATCTATTCTGCATTATCACAGCGTAAAGTGAGAGGAGGAAAACAGTAGAAAATGAAGGTAGAGATGTAGATAGGGGCCAAACCACACTTTGTCTTGAACTTGGACACAGCAACTGAGTCTGTCTTACATACATAAAGCTTCTCCCATCACCTATTACATGTGTGAGATAGGAGTATCCTAGCTTTGGCTGACATAAGACCATTTTTGGAGCAAAAACACTAAGATTACCTTGAAATTTTGAAATTAAAATATTTTATAAATGAACATTAAATAGCATTTAATGTCAATCAATAGTTATAAACATCTATGTGAATGGGATCTTCCTGGTTGTTTCCTAACTTTGAGAAAGTCTATAAAACAAAATCAAAAATTCTCTTTAAGTACGAGTTAGTAATCAAACTTCTCAAATCCAGAATGCACAGAAATACCTACATTTTATATAATGCAGTTATTACACCATAATGAGACAGAGATAAATGAACATATTTTTCTAAACTCAACTATATAAGCATAAATTATTCACATTATAAAGAAAAATTAGAGTCCCGTGTAAAATTTTCCATATGTATGTATGTGTATTTATTTATTTTGTTATGTTGTAGTAAGCCTTCTTCCAAGATCTTTATTCTGGAGAGGGGTTGGAGTTAAGGGAAGGAAAATTCTGTTAAACAGTAAATCTGTCAGTAATTAGAAACAATACTTTATCTTCAAAAATAATACTAAGATCTCTACCAACACTTAACATCAATAAAACAAATGACTGTGCCCCATTTAAAATTCCAGAAACTTTTGTTTCTTTAATGAGTAAGACCTTTAGATGTTCCATATTTCAAAACAATAAATACAATATGAAATGTTTTATAAAAGGATATACAACTTAAATATAATCTTTTACTCCTAAACTGAAAACAAATATAGCAGCTAATAAAAACATATGCGCCTTTCCACTACACCAAAAAGAACCAAAGCTGAAGTTGTTCCTTTTTTGTTCTTCACCTCTGTTTAAACAAAACACAGCTCCAAGAAAATTTTCTCATTACATTTTAATTAAAATATTAAGAAAGAGAAGTACACTTACTCGTATCTGCTTGGCTTCCCACACTGATGTATCTATCATTGCCAGGTAACGCTGTTTGGTAGTAAGTTGTCTCCTCCTGCTGAGGGGTCTTAGCATTCTTTGCAGTAAGGAAAGCCACTGCTAGTTCCAAGTTTCCGTTACTATCCTTCAAATATTAAGAACAGAACATCAAATCTTTTGGAATAACTCTATACATTCTCATATGATTATGTAATTTTCTCCATAACAACTAATACTAATAGTAAAAATCATTTTCAGATTTAAAATTATTCTATGTGATTCTTAATTTTACAGTATAAATTCACTGTAAACAAAGTAGACTATAGTAATTCCTTTTTCTACTAATTAAAACTACTAATATAATGTAAAATCAATTCTATAACTAATTATCCAATCATAACTTACACTCCTAAACAAATGAACAAACTAAAAAATGTTTTCTGGAACTGACCACATAAAAGGGTGAAAAATAAATATTTAAAATAGTACTTCAGCAAACAAGGACAATAAAAGATATTCCCTTTAGTATGTATGCTGAATGCCTACCTAGAGGCAAACTAACAAGCAAATATCAAAGACTCATAAGAAGAAAACAGCAAAATGGTCTGAAGCTTGAGAGAGAGACACACAGAACTCCTAGAAATACTCAATACTATCAAGATGAAAATCCTACCCAAATTAAATATATAAATTGTATGTAGTTCTCATCAAAAGTATACCTGGACACTTTGTTATAAAGCAGAAACTAACACATCATTGTAAAGCAATTATACTCCAATAAAGATGTTAAAAAAAAAGAAAAAGTATACCTGGACAAAATTATTCTAAAGTTAATTTAGAAGAAAACAGATGTTAAAAAACTAAGAATTTTTAAAATAGCAAAATGAGAAGAGACTTGCCCACTTATCTCTATATTCTCTCCACAGTTAACAATAAATATAACACTATGACAGCTAACTAACAATAAATATAACACTATGACAGCTAACTGAAACCACATTATGAAATCCAGATATTAGTAATGAAGTTATCTTTGTAACAGAAGGCCATACCCGTAATACTACGTAGGCCTTTAGAAGTTTAGCATACACACGAAGCATAATAGGAAGCCAGTGGAAGGTTTTGGACAGAAATGACATGGTATGATTTACATTTTAAAAGGATTACTCTGGCTGTATGCTGGGAATAGACTATAGGAGAGAATGGGTACAAGCAGAGAGTCCAACATTATTTGCTATCATATTAAATGTGGGGAGGGATAAAAGGAGAAAGAACAGGATGATTCCAAGATTTGAGGCCTGAGCAACTGGAAGAATGAAGTCTCCAAGCCATCCTAACTCCAATTCTAGCAGCCTTTGAGGAGAGAAAAAAGTAAGAGTGCAGTCTGAAAAGCACCACTGTTTTAAACTTTGTTATCTGTCACAACCGTTATAAGATTCTTAAACGAATCATCCAAAATATGGGTTTAGCATAGTCTATGGTTAGATAAGTAAACTAGTCGTAAAATAATTGTAATAACAATGGCTAACATTTATTGAACACTGACTATGTGCCAAGAAATGTGCTAAGGGCTTTCCATATACTCTCTCATACAATAATAATAAACTGAATGCAGCAGGGATCTACACTCACTTTGGAGGTATAAATAAATTCTCAAAATGAAATACAGTAAAAGTGCTAAAATCGATCAATGACATTGTGGCTCCCAAAAGTAGACTCCTTGTCAGTATATTGCTGAGAGTCAACTCATTATTAAACATCTTACAAATTTATACTGAGCAACAGTTAAGGTTTAAGTACACTGTTTGCCTCCCCAGATACTGATAACTGAAACAAAAGTTGAAAAAAAAAAAAAAACCATGGTCACAGAACCTACCTCAAAGGAAATGTGGACAATAATTTAATTCTTTACATTTACTTAATTTAGCATATACTACACGTTTCCCAAGTTAAAAAAAATAAATAAGTGAATTCCCCAAATTTGCCCTGAAAAGTAATGGGTGTAGCCCCACACTCAGTGATAACAGAACGGGAAAGGCAATTTCTGAAAATAGACATGGAATGATTTAATCATATTTAGCAGAATAAAGAAAGGACTGGCAATCATCTAAATGTCATAATCATAAAAATTGAGGCACAACACTTTTGCTTCCTCTCCAAATACTTACAGTGGCTTCATAACCATGCATTAAAATGCTCCTAACAGTACTGTTTCATCGTTTTCCTGATTGGGGAAAACAGCTGAAGCAAAGCTTCCAGTAAGGGCTTCCCTGGTGGCGCAGTGGTTGAGAGTCCACCTGCCGATGCAGGGGACACGAGTTCGTGCCCCGGTCTGGGAAGATCCCACATGCCGCAGAGCGGCTGGGCCCGTGAGCCATGGCCGTTGAGCCTGCGTGTCCGCCGCAACAGGAGAGGCCACAACAGTGAGAGGCCCGCGTACCGCAAAAAAAAAAAAAAAAAAAAGCTTCCAGTGAAAGGAGAAATTATGTGTGGCACTGGGATCAGGCTGCTTGGTTTCTATTCCAAGCTCCTCCACATACTATGTGATCTTCAGCAAGTCACTTTAACTTCTCTGTTTCCTCATCTTTTAAAAAGGGGATAAAAATAATACCTACGTCATAGTTATTAGGAGGATGAGTTAGCCACATAAAGTACTTAGAATAGCACTGTGAGTGCTTAATAAGTGCTAGTTATTATCACTACAGTTATGATTACAATCATCCAAAAGATAAATTATTTCTAGAAACAAATGAAGAACTTTTGGCACAAAATCAAAAATGATATAATTAATGTTGTCTCTCAGAGCAACTTGCAAAGGACTGAAGCTATGTGTATGCCTATAGTCGCAAAAATGCTGTACTGCTGTTAGCCTTTTAAATAAACTTAAAATGCCGTTCTAGTTCTTGAACATCTTTCATTCACTTGCTCTCTTTCAATGTGCATATCCATATGATTTGACTCATCTGGGTGCCACTGTGTGGAAATGAGCATAACTTTGTAAAATATAACAAAAATCAGGCCCTTCATTTAGCGCATAATAGAGCAGTTTGATGTTGAATGTTCTTAAGGTGCAATTAATTGAATGTTAGCCAATTTATATTTCTCCTTCTTGGAAGAAAAAAACGTTAACTTCTGATACTCTATTTTCTCCCACTTCCTCTTCCTCCTCCTCCTCTACCCCACCCTACCCCCCACCCCCAATTAAACTCTAAAATCATGTCTCTTGAGTAAAACCAGCCATTAGCACTTAGATTCACTTCCCACCTTTTTGCATGAAGTGTTTCACATGGAGAGGTCTTCTTTCACTCCAAGGTATCTTGGAACATTAGGCTGCTAAAAGCTAACATACTTGAAGTTGCACTATGTTATGTTAAGTAAGGTTCTTACTTTATAAAAGTTCTTTCCTATATCTCTACTACTACCCATGGTATAACTTAAAAACTCAAGTTTCAAATATGGTAGGCAGTGGAGATGAGGGTGTACTAGAAACTGTATGTCGCGAAACAGAGGCCATACCTTCAAGGCTTGCTGTAGTATCTGGGCATCATTAATCCCAGTAATTTCTCTCAGCTGGTTCAAAAACGTCTGCTGGTGCTAGAGGAAGGGAAAAACCAAAAGTGTTATCTATGAAATCTGAAAATATACAAGGACAAGAAAATAAATGACCTTTGGGGAAAAAAACAGAAAACACAAAATAAACTAGAGTGAAAAACAAAAAAACAATAGAACTTGACAACGACTGAATAAATTTCATTCTTTTAGGAAGAATGAACCATACTGTGGTAGCCCTTATTCCATTCTCATGTTTCTAAAAGCCCATTCTTCACTACCTAATTTATGCCTCCCAACAAGAAAAGAAGTGATCTGCCTGATGGCTAAACTTAAGAAGAACTAAGGAAAACAGGTATTCATTGGGCTACTTTAACTAGGGGATGAGACCAGAGAATGAAATCCAGGCAGCCCTACTAATCGCTCCCTCTACCTTAAGTCAACCAGCATTGAGGCACCTAGGATGTTTGGAAAAAACATGCCTTTGGCAGGCCAAGCACTAGGTGGATATATTACACCACGGGGATTCTACCCTATTCAAGGAAAAACAGGATCATCTCCATTTTCCAATCTGTCATAAAAGATCCGAAGTAAAATTGATCACTTGCCCCCATTTGCTTTAAATCTGTTTATATTCTATTGATCTATATAATCGACTATACTCTACTGGAGAGAAAAAGAGGTAGGATAAGATTCTACTACCAAAACCCTTCCCTAAACTTCCCTAATTAAGAACCATGCTCCTCCCTACATCTCTGCATTTCTTTTTCTTTTTTTTTTTTTTTTTTGCAGTACGCGGGCCTCTCACTGTTGTGGACTCTCCGGTTGCGGAGCACAGGCTCCAGACGCGCAGGCTCAGCGGCCATGGCTCACGCACCTAGCCGCTCCGCGGCATGTGGGATCTCCGGACTGGGGCACGAACCCGTGTCCCCTGCATCGGCAGGCGGACTCTCAACCACTGCGCCACCAGGGAAGCCCCATCTCTGCATTTCTTAAAACAAGTTCCCCAAAACTGTAAGATGGCACCATGAAATAAAGAAAGCTCAATGGATATGACATGGAAAACAAGTCACCACTAGAATAAAAGGATCTGCTGAAATCTTCTGTCTTCCCACTAAACATTCGTATGTGACATTCACTAAATGTCACTCAGTGTTTCCTCCTCTAGCATCCTGTCCAAGTTCTAGGTAGGATAAAGGGCAAAGGACAAAGGGTGTCTGCTAAATGACTCTGCGTTCTTTAATAAGCCCTATCTAGTAACTTCCACTTAAGGCCTCACTAAGCAGAACAAAGTCACGTCATGTGGCCACTCATACTTGCAAAGGAGGTTGGGAAATGTATTTTTCAGCTAGGCAAAAAGCTTTTCTGCAAATCTGTTGCTAAGGAAAAAGAAAAGAATGTACCAAACAGGCATTGGCAGTATCTGCCATGCCATCAATGAATTTTAATTTCCATAAACATCTTATTAAAAGCTGAGATAACCGAGACTAAAAATAAATTACATAATAAAGTATATAAACAAAGGTCATACAAAATGCCAAAATGAATCAAAATAGTTGAATAAAAGAACTGAACTGCCAAAATCACAGTGCTGAAACATGAGAAAAATAAAATTCTCTTTAGACCTGTCAACTTTTCTACTTTCATTTTAAAAATTACTATTAGCTAGCAACGGAACCACGACTTACACAATACGCAACATTACAAATTAAAGATATATACAAATTTTATAGAAATTCTCCTTATCTAATTGCAATGTCTTATTTTAGTGAACATAAAATATTTCGAAGATTTTACAAGCTTGTTTGTAATCACCCCTACCAGCACTCCAAACTCCATTCTTTACACAGAATATAATTTTCCTCAACTGCAATTATTCAATCGTGTATTAGGAAAAGACTATTGAATACCCCAAAGAAATCAGTCATGTGTACAAATGATGCTCGCTATTATTTATAATGCTGGAAAAATGGAAACAATGCAAATGTCCTTCCACTAAGGAAGAGGTTCTAAACTGTAATGTGCAAAAGAATGCCTTGATAAATTTGTCAATAAAGGAGATTCCCAGGCGCCACACCCAGAAATTGTGATTCCAGAGCCATCTGGATCTGCTAGGGGATCTGTTAGGGGATCTGCAATTTTAGGAAGCATCTCAAATGATTTTGATATAAATGAACCTAGAAGCACAATTTGATTTAAGCAAACAACTGTATATTTTTAAATAGCAAATATATAATCTATATAGCAGTTAATCTTTACAAAATCATATTAAGCTAAAGTGGTAAAATACAAAATTTTGTGTGTATACGTTAATAAGTACAAGGTAAGATGTAAAAAAGAATGTAAAACCCAGAAAAGTTTACAGAGCCTGCATTGCATTAGACTCCCAATTCTTCTCCCATCTCTGTACCCATACCCTTTGCCACTTCTCACCTCCTCTCACTAGAAACACGATATATTTCCTTGTTGTACTGATGATAGGCTTGGCCATGTGACAAGCTTTCATCAATGGCATATTAGCAAACAGTATGCAAGCAGACATGAAATGTGCTTGCATGGTTGGGCTTGCCCTATTGAACTTCTGCAACTTCCTCAAGAAGAACATAAGCTGGGGAGCCCACCTGTTGCCCCAGAAGAATGGGGCATATGAGAAGAGCCTCCCCAACCAACCAATCTGAACACGATGACAATATTTTGGTATGCCACTAACTTTTGGTGTGGTCTGTTACACTGACAGTTGACTGCTAGAGAGTATTATAAGACTACTGAGTATTTTATGAAGAGAAGCAACGTCTAAAACTTTTTTTAATTAATTAATTCATCTATCTATCTTTGGCTGTGTTGGGTCCTCGCTGTGCGCAGGCTTTCTCTAGTTGCTGCAAGCGGGGGCTACTCTTCATTGTGTTGTGTGGGCTCCTCATTGTGGTGGCTTCTCTTGTTGTGGAGCATGGGCTGTAGGCACATGGGCTTCAGTAGTCGTAGCACAAAGGCTCAGCAGTTGAGGCTCATGGGCTCTATAGAGCGCAGGCTCAGTAGTTGTGGCGCACGGGCTTAGTTGCTCTGTGGCATGTGGGATCTTCCCGGACCAGGGCTCGAACCCGTGTCCCCTGCATTGGCAGGCAGATTCTTAACCACTGCGCCGCCAGGGAAGTCCTAAGACTTTGTTTTCACTTAGTATTTTGTTCATCTTTCACAATAATGTCAGCTAAATATCCTAATAAAATAATTCAGGTGCATGGTTCTTCATCTCATGAATTTTGACTGAAAAATGAAACAATAAAGAGAAAAGGATGAGGGTGGGGAAGAAGGCAGAGTGGGAAGGAGAAAAAGTAAATGTATTTTCTTAACTAAATTAGGAAGAACCGGGGCCGAGATCGAAAGAGGCGAGCTATGAGAAAAATTCTAAGTTTATGGTAGAGAAGCCACCTCATTTGTCAAGTTTTCCCCTTTGTTACTGGCATCTTCCAGCTGTGCTTTTCCTGTCTTTGAAAATTTGCACCTTCATTTCCTACAATTATATGTTTTTGTTGCTATTATTTCTGTTGTGATTAAGACCCTGGTCTTCTTTCAAGGTCTGCACCTTCTTATTTACCAAACTTCTGGTCTGATACACCCTGATCCTCAACTAAAAACGTCCTGCATATGGTTCTCTCCTCCTTGACTAGCGATTTTGGATCCAAGGTGGATCTAACCCACTATCATTTCTAGAATTCCTTTTCTGAGCTCTGAGGTCTTCCTTGTATGGATTTCTTATCTACTACAGTGTAAGGAGGTGGGTGCAACATGTTCACACTGCTGGACCAAGAAGAGCAAGACACAATGTTCAAAGAGATTCAATGGCTTGCAAACACCACAAAAATCAATAAGCAAACAAACCAAGACTATCTACAGGCCTTCAGATTCCTTCCTCGATGTAATCTTTACTGAGTGATGACATCCTTAAGTACCTACTACGTGCAAAATCCAGTACTATGCACTTCAGGGAGAAGAAGGCATCAGTAATTTCAATATAAAGTAAGGATCAGAGTGTTTCACAGAAATTCCATCTCCCCACCCCACCCCCTGCCATTCATCCTACGTAATGCTGGGTCTGTTTTAAATCTGTTTAAGTAAGACTACAGCATATTTAACATTGGTGTAACTGCTTGAGAATGCAAAAAATGATCACTGGCCTAAGCCAAAATAGAAGACAAGCATTTATTATGCTCCTGCTGTATGCCAGACTGTTTTAAGTGCTTCCGGTGTATAATCTCATTTAATACATGTGCACGTGCACACACATAAACCCTCTAGAAAGTTACTCTCATTTTATAACTAATAGAATATTTAAGAGACTAATAAGTACAGAGACAGAAATGACTGACTAATTTTTCAACTTCCACAGCCCATGTCTCTTCCACATTTTCTCTATGGTATCTGATTTTGCAGATTAAAGATTCAGTGAAAACTGAAAACTCAGCCCAAAAATCCATTACTATGCTGACATAAAATACTTAGATAATGGTACAAGAAAACTGGAGTAATGATGACCACAAGGCAGGAAAGCTTTCTGTGTTAAGGGGTGAGTGACTCTTAAGTCAGTCCTTGGTTCCTTTGACTGAATTTCTAAATATAAATAAAACTTGGTTTAGTGCAAAAGAAAGAAAGACAAACAAAGGTTTCCATCTTCAGGGGAAAATACGGTAACTCTTAGAATAACCTCTAAAAAAAAAACCTCAAAATCTCTAAGAAAAGAAGAAAAAAACCCAATTTGATAGAAAATCCCAAAGTATTCATAAACTTCAAAATCACATGCCCTAAACTTCAGAATCAGCATTGCTAGGCACCAAATGGTAAACATTTCAAAGTTGCCTATCAATGAAAGGATTAATTATACTACTGCCTTTAAGGTACATAACCATACATATATCTATTTTTACAAATACCTTCTGCATATACCTAATTAACACTGAACTGCCTTACTTCATGTTATCTCTTACCATAACAAAAAGTTCCCAAACTTCACTGACAGATAATTTCAAGTACATAATATATCCTTCAAGTACATCTTTGTAAGATCCAAACCTGCCTCTAACCAGATATATAAGGAAAAAAAAAAAACTTCATTTCATTAGTCTTTTTTATTTTTATTCGTAATTTTAAGGAGGACAACATGATGACCTTTCATTTCCCTTCATATGTAATAATCTATGACCTCTCTGAGGAATTTTCCTACAGTACAACCCTTCTCATGACTTAAAGGGCCCTCTGCATGCCCCAGCTATCTCTAGCTTCACCCTGCACTACTTTCCCCTTCTTCCTCTTCCCTCTTTCATTAGGGTCTACAAAATACTATTCAACTTCCTAATTCAAAGGTCTAACCTTTCTGTTAAGGTTAGAGGTTCCCCTGACACTTACCACAGATTGTAATAACATACTATGTTAATCACCAGACTCTAAATCGAAGAGAGCACAAGACTGTCTATTTCGCTCATCACTGTGTTCCTGATAACTAACTAGTACAGTGCCTGGCACACAGTAGGAACTCAATAAATATTGACTGAATAAATGAATATAGCAGAGTTTGCAGAGGTGAACTGGAGTAAGTCAGATCACAGGGCCTGAACTCATCCACAGGAAGGAGGTACAAACTAATTATTAGAGATGGGAACAAGAAGCATGCGTAAATCACGCCGCTTAGCAAATTTTCTACACTTTCCTACATTGCACCTAGAAGTTCACAGAACACTTTATAACCTAGTTCTGGTCCTATCAATCCTGCCTGAAGGGGAGTGTACAGTACAATATTGTTCAAATTCCCAACTGCAAATAATTTACATACTAATCTCAAGAAGAGTTGGGGTATCCTGTATTTTCTACTGCCAGAGAGTTAAGGTTTATCTCAATCTTGCTGGGTTAACAGCACTTTATTTTTTATTTATTCAAATAAATTAATCACATACCTCTATGATGTATAAATCTAAAAGTATGCTTTTTTATTCTTCACTATTTACATTTAGCCTTAAAAATGCTAGAAATTCTGAATTTAAAGTCTTTTCCCACCTTTTTATTGAATCCAGAGCTACAACCTTAAGCATTATGTAATCCCCCCAAAAAAAATAAGAAGTGAAGAAATGAGATACTTTGTTCGCCCTCAATAAATGTTTGT
This sequence comes from Neophocaena asiaeorientalis asiaeorientalis, assembly GCF_003031525.2. Taxonomy (NCBI): domain Eukaryota; kingdom Metazoa; phylum Chordata; class Mammalia; order Artiodactyla; family Phocoenidae; genus Neophocaena; species Neophocaena asiaeorientalis. The sequence continues at coordinate 929,068 of NW_020172448.1, read as the reverse complement.
TTCCATCCTTCCTCACCTAAGAGTTCATACCCTCCTTACCTTCCACTCCAGCCCTTCAACCAATCTAACATCTGCATGATGTCCATGCCCCTAATAGAATCTCCCATCCCTATAACTGGCAGATATAAGGCATGCATCAGAAGTAGAAACTCTAAACACAATTTTCCCCAAATATACTGTTACACAGCGCTATAAGCTAAGTTCACACAAAGTTAAATACATATCTTGGCCAAATAAGAACCTAATATCATAAAACATGGTTTCTATGGCAATATGCATTTAGAGTTCCAAAAACCCAACTTGCAAAATCTTTTGGAACTGTGTTTTTAAATTAGAATGCCTATATTATGGAATATGTGGGTAAACAAAACTTCTGTGAATCAAATCATATCCTTGAACTGCAACGTTTTCAGTTTAAATAAAGTATATATTTAACTTGTTTTTGATGCTAATGATATGGCTGATTCCTAATATACCTCTCTAAGATATATAAAATCTTTGTGTCCAATTAAATCTTTATGTGTCTCTTGGTTTCTGTACTTAAATTTTCATAATTAACTTTCAGTCCAAAAATAAAATCCCTTATACTAATAAAATAAGTATGCTTTACGTAGAACTTTCAGACTAGAATACTACATAATTCCTAGCAGCTATATGTGTCACAAACAATTCCTTAAAGCAAATACAATAGTATTTGGTCACACTAATTACATTAATAATACATCCTACTGACTATTAGGAACTCCATTCTTCTAGATATAATGTTAGGTTTAATAAAGCTTTCTTGCCCGGACCCATAAAAGAGCCATTTGCAGAAGCCTTCAGCCTCCAGCACCTCAGCAAACTTGTCTTCCATCCAGTGGGCTTCAATCACAACCTCTCCAGTAAGAACTGAATCTCAGTGCTGGGGCTTAGTAAGACCTCTCCCAAATGTATTCCTTCCTTTATTCTTTAGAGTTCTCTTTGCACTTTAGTAGCCAATCATCTATTACTAGTTCAAATTACTGTGTACTTGCTGTGTCCTAACTGGACTCTTACTCATACAACTTCCTTAAAAGTAATTTTTGTATTCTAATACTATGTTAATGATGCAATTCTGTACTTTTAAGAGAATAAGTCTCAAAAACAATAGGAAGAGGAAAATTAACCATATGTGGTAAGTGCTATCCAAGAACCACCGCTTACTGAGCACTTATTAAAAGTGTGTAAGGCACCAGAGATTTCATTATGTGGGCATGATCAATTAAATCACTGGCCATTGGTGACTGAGCTCAATCTCTAGTCCCTCTCCCCTCCTTGAACTGGGGAGTGGGCTGAAAGTTCTAACTCGCTAATCATAGTGGTTGGTTTTTCTGAGGCACAGCCCCCATTCTGAAACTATCTAGTCCCCCAACCAGGAGTTATCTCATTAGCATCCAAAAGACAGTAAATTTCTGTGGCAGAAACCAGGAGAAAAGACTAAACATTTACTTTTTATTTTACCACGCGTAGCCTCGTACAGCTACTTGCAGATAACAGAAGGCACCAAATTGTTTGGTTTCTTTGTCCTTGCTCATGGACTTCTCTTCGTTTAGAATGCTACCTTCAATCTCCCCATACATCTTCAATATTACCTCCTCTATGAGGCCTTTCCTGTTCTTAGATCCTCTCCTTGGTCCTACCAATATATCCTGTATATACTTCACTTAACTTCTAATATAATGTATGCATTTCTGGCTCCCTCCCACCAAACTATAAGTTTTTTTATAGTGTATTATTTATTTCTCTATCTGCTTAAGACAAAGAATAAATGAATGGATGGACATGATAATGAGAGTCGACTGGGTATCTAAGCAGAAATGTACAACAGGAATTGAAAACCTGAAACAAGAGTTTATGTGAGGGTGAAAATTTTAGTTTGAAAATACAAACTTGGTAGTAATGAACATATATGACTGAGAAACTACATAATCTCTCAAAGCTTGCAAAGAAGAAAGCAGAAAATCAAAGACTAAACCTTCAAAAACTCCTACAGTTAAGTAGACACACAGTATATGGTATTAACAGCCAAATTTTACCATGCTGTATTGCCCAAACGTAAATAGTTTAAATATATGTACTGAAAGTACACAGCAAAAGCTGACATGCTTACAAAAATCTTGCCCATAGCTAGGCCTACTTGCTACTGTCTTCTTACCCATCAATTCTCAACTTCTCTGTGTTTGTAGTACTTGTTCAAATATTAAATATTTTTGGCAGCATACTTGAAAAGGTTTAAAACTTTCACCACAACAAAATTCAACAACTCCTAAAGGAAGCGGTAATAATTACAACACAATTGTTATCCCAGTACAACAATACTGTTGCATGGTATCTGCAAAAGGAGTTATCGCACTGCACAGTAGTAGCTCACCCTCTTGATTATCCAGGCACTAAGACATGCTCACAGGCAAAATATTGACAAGTTCCAATACATAATATTTATATGGCACTAACTTAAAATTAAAAGTAAGCTATAATTGTTACCTCTTATTCACAGCAAGTGTATTCCACTCTACACTAAATCACAAAACCTGTTCAGTTCAACATTCTGCTTAAGAGATACTAGAATAATTACAATACATTTACTAAGTTATAGCAAAAAAAAAAGGTTTAAACTGATCATACTTGGTGGCACATCTCTGAAGATTTGACAACAAAAAGGCTGAGAACACTACTCTTAAGACAAAGGCTATCAAATAAGTACCAGGGTCACAGATGGAATGTGGATGACAGCAGCAATAAAATCTATTCCGAATGTTTAATAAAGATATTTTACAAGAATATCCTGATATACATATATTACTTTCCTTGGCTGAAGCTGCAACTGCCAAGTTAGCTTCTGTAAAACACTACCATCTGTCAAATTAAGCTAACCTTGTTATTCTGTTTTTTTAATTTTGGTTACAACTGAGTTAACAGTTGGTTTTTGGTTTCAGTGCATAAAAGCTACACAATAGAACATAATAAATGTATATCTATTTTATATTTATGCAAGCTTCAGTAAAACTATAATAAAAATACTTTAGTTCAAGAAAGAGTTCCAGAAACCTCCTTTCCTGTCTTCCTTTAAAACAGTCCTAACTCAAGGATAAAAAAATACTGCCATCAAGTGGAGTATTAATGGGAAGGAGAAACTTTTCAATAAAGCTGCTGGTTCCCCAGATGAGAAAAATCAACTCGGACACCTACTTAGACATGCAAAATTCAAATCCAATTGGAATAAGACTTAAATACCAAAAGCAAAACAAGAAAAAGATTACACGGCAATAAAAGAGAGTATCTTTATGAAACAGGTATGAAAGATCAAAATAAAGGAAACTAATTACATATAAGACTAAATCAAAATGGACTCCTATTCATGAAAGAACAACATAAAGGGAGTAAAAAGACATACTGATAAACGGAAAAAGATATTTGCAGAATATGTAAGTTGGAAAAAAAAAAGTAGTATATAAACTATAAAGAACTCCTTCAAATCAAAAAAGGTAAAACAATCTCCCCCCCAAGAAAAAAAAAACAGAAACAAATGTGAATTTCGCAGGGGAAAAAAACCTTAATGGTCCATAAACATATAAAAAGATAACCAATTAGGTAATCAACACCAGAATGGTTAAGTTCTTGTGTAACGATAAGTATAAATAACCACCACATATGCTCATATGCTTCCTTCTCTATCCCACCAAAGCTTCACATGCTCAGATACCCTGGGTGCCCTCCCTCTGATGCCACAAGCAAAAATGGAAATATCATCAGTTCTATTAGTTCTGCAGGCTTATTACCAACTTGAAGTCCCGGCCCCACTGTGGAAGCCCGGAAGTCAGTTCTGAGAATATGTATGGTACAACTAGAACAGGCACAAAGAGTGTCCATGACCCCAGGAGGCCTGTGCAGAGAGCTCCTTCTTCCCTCCAAACGCTGGAAGTTTTAGACCTGAGGCAGTGGACTGCTGCTAATTTCCTTTCAACCCACTTCCTCGGCCCTGTCCTGACCCAAAGCCTTTCTCTAAGGTCTCATGGGAAGACATTAGGGGCCCTCTTTCTGACACACCAAGACCAGCTCAAAGGCCTCAGTGGAGGATACAGCAAGCCCCACACCTCCAGCCCAAGCTTGCATGTATTCTGGCTCAAATTATGATGCATAAACTTTTGTATATGCAGGTGTATGGTTGGTTCTCACATTAGTGCAAGCACAGCATCAGATCCCGGCCACTAATGGTTCTTCATTCCTGGTCCCTCTCTCTATACTCCTCCCCCACATCTTTCCTCTTCACTAAGGACCTAGCTCTCAGCTCTGCAGCCAAACCTGTCCTCAAAGTTAGTGCCACTCACCCCAACAGAGCCACTTCCAGGCTGAACACCACCAACAAAAACCCAACAAATAATAAGTTTCTAGTTCAAAACAAGCTATTCTTCTGTCTTATTCTCACATGGACCAAAAACCGTAAGAAAAGTCTTTCTCTGCTCAATTGTTTACCTGTCCACAGTTCATCCCACCCCATCATTGGTCCCCCAAGTTCTTTCCAAACTTCCAAGCTAACTACAATGTGAAAGTACTTTTGTATCCTGTGGGGAAAAATACACATCATAAAGATTATTCTTGTGTGTGCTATTAATTATTAAAGTGATTAATGTTAGTCTGAGGCATGAAGAAGAAAAGGCTTTTCATTCCTCAGTAGTGAGCATTCTTTATAAGGTATTACTCTAAAAAATATAAAATGAAGGAAAAATTGTGCAATTTCATTTTGTTTTGTAAGCATATCAGTACATGCTCCTAAGTGTTTTACCTCTAGGAACATCTTTAACTTTTTTGCCATTTTCAGACTTGGAAAAATAAGTAGCTTTTGTTATTGCTGATCCTGTGAGAACGTAAACCTGAATAATAAATGAGAAACAATACTTAAAAGTCATCCAAAAATAGCCAATAAGCACATGAAAAGATGTCCAAAACCATTAGTCATTAGGGAAATACATATTGACACCACAATGAGGTACCACTACATACTCATTAAAATGGCTAAAATATAAAAATTGACAATACCAAGTGTTAACAAAGATATAGACCAACTGGAACTCTCATACATTGCTGATGGGAAGGTACAATGGTACAACCATTTTGAATAACCATTTAGCCATATCTTACAATAATTCCACTCCTATGTATTTATCCAAGAGAAATACTTTAGAAGTACATCAGGTAACAAAGTAACAAACTGTCCTTTAAAAACAGCAATAAAAAAGGATGTGAGGCAGTGAACAGAGATACCATAAAACATTACTAAAACTGGATGGAGAAATCATGGGGAAAATAAGGGAGGAGGATTAAAATGAAGTCATCGATAAGTTTTTCCACAGACAAAAGGCAGGCTGGGACTTCCTTGGTGGTGCAGTGGTTAAGAATCTGCCTGCCAATGCATGGGACACGGGTTCAAGCCCTGGTCCAGGAAGGTCCCACATGCCGCAGAGCAACTAAGCCCGTGCACCACAACTACTGAACCTGTGCTCTAGAGCCCACAAGCCACAACTATTGAGCCCACATGCCGCAACTACTGAAGCCCACACACACAGAGCCTGTGCTACGCAACAGGAGAAGCCACTCCAATGAGAAGCCCGCGCACCACAACAAAGAGTAGCCCCACTCGCCACAACTAGAGAAAGCCCGCGTAGCAACAAAGAGCCAATGCAGCCAATAAATAAATTAATTTTTTACAAAGGCAGGCTAAGGACATGGTGGGGGGGTGGGGGGCAAGGACCATAGGGTCCTGCTCTGTTTCACTATGACAAGATCAGGGTGTAGCAAGAAAACTCTGGATAGCTGTTTATAAAGGTCTCCTAGGGTGACATTAGCTTAGAAATTATTACATTTAAGGGTGTGATCTTACACTATCAGTGTCCCAGAGTAGACTGGCATGTTTTAGTCCACAAGAGTAAAAAACAAGAAAGAAAATAAACCAAACCATTTGTTCATTTGTTGGGGGGTGAAGCCGAAAAAAATAAATAAATTTTAAAAAAGTAAATAAAAGCAGCAATAAAACAAAAACATCCACTATCATCACTTCTAAACAACATTTATCATATGTCTTACCTAGTATAAGAAAAAATGAAATTATAGGCATAGAAATTGCAAATAAATAAAACTGTCATGATTTATTTATGGTATCTTTTATGTAGACATTCCAAAATTATCTATGAAAGTATTAGAATAAAGTTTAGCAATATAATATATATTGGCTAAATATATAAATATATTGGCTAAATATAAGATCACTATCCAAAAGCTAGCTGCATTCATATACACCAGTAACAAATAACAAACATTTTAAAGCACCACATATTATTGTTATCAGAAAGTATCAACTACATAGGACAAACAATGTGTAAGAATTCTACTGTTAAAATTATAAACTAAAAAAAAAAAAAAATTAAAGAAGACCTAAATAAAAAGAAGTATACTCTGTTCATGGATAGAAAGACTCAATATCATAAAGATGTTAATGATCCCAAATTGGTATATAGATTCAATAAAATTACTAAAAAACTCAAACAGGGTTTTTCAGAGAACTTGGTAAAATTATTCTAAACTTTCTAAGGAAGATAAAGTATCATAATACTTTGGCAGAAGAGGGGCAAACTTATTTTTTCAGTACTAGAGATTACTATGAAGACAAAGCAACAAAGACAGGACGGTATTCACAAAACAAATGACGGAACAAAACAGCAGAGGGTGAAAAAAAGCATTTTCCATAAAGCTTTTATATATGACAGAGATGGTATGTCAGTTCAGTGGGGGAGAGCATTAACTTTTCAGTAAGGTAAGATTAACAACAACAAAAAATCATATACAAAATAAAAATTAAATTGGATCCCTACCTCACACCAGGTACAAAATATTAAGTACAGACAGAATAAGGTCTAGATGTTACAAACATAATTTTAAAATTCTTACTACTATATAGATGAATTTCATTTATATATCAAGGTGAAAAAAGTTTCCAAAGTTAAAACAACTAAAATTAAAAACATATACCTTCAGGAATTCAGAGTGGCAATAAAAAGGAACTCAAGGGGAAAATGAAAACAGGATTCAAGCTGATTACAATCTCAAATGAAAATGGAGAGATGCGATGAGGGGACTATACAGTTAGATATAGGTTACTTTCAAAGTTCTCACTTGTGTTTTAAGTAGTGCATTCAATGTGTGCTTATCATTAAAGATTAATATGCTATTTCATAAGTAAATAAAAACATATTTGCATAGAGAGCTGATCATGATCCAACGTTTATGATTAATTCAATTCCGTGTACTTCAGAACCAACTAGTGTATACATTATTAAAACAAACCCACAAAAAAATATCTCACCACCTGTGGAGGGAGTAAATGCAGCATTGGCATTACAAAAATAATAATGTAGACAAAGTTAAAAGTTATCCTAGCACATAGAGCAAAAAGGGAAAGAAATTATAAAATGAAATTTGAAGCAAGGTAGAGAGATGAATGGTATCTAATATTCAAATAATGTAGTTTCAGAAGGAGAAAGAAAAAAGGAATAGAGTAGAAGTAATAATTCTTAAATATATATATTTTCCCTGAGAAGAACACTAAAGTTTTCAGATCAAAAATCCTCGCCAGGATGGTTAAAAATACACACACACACACACACGTGTGAAATTTCTGCACTCTAAAACCAAAGAAGAAATCTTATAAGCTTATACAGAGGGTTAACAACTTATCTACCAAAAAAAAAAAATCAAACGGTATTAAACTACACAGAAAAACATAGTTAAAATTAAACACCTATTTTTAAAAAACTTATTAGCTACTAACATGTAACACAATTAAGTAATATTTTGATGAAAGGTATATTGTAAAAAATTTTAAATATCATCATTTAAATTAGAATTCCATATTATCCCAACAAAATCAAGAATGCTATAAGTAAAAATATGCTAAACAGTCTTATCTTATTGAGGGCACAGGGAAGGAGAGAAAAATATTAATTATTTACAGAAAAAACATGCTTAAATATGTTCGTTTAGAATTAAAAGAGCAGAAAAGGCTCTTTAAATAAATCAAAGTCAGAGGGCAATAAAAGGATTAAATTTGTTATCACTATATATGGAAACGATGAAATCTTACTAAAAGACCAGCAAAAACACAAGTTTGGATTAGATCCATTAGAAATACAAAGATAATTTGATGAAATTACATTAAAAGTAGAGACGTCAGTATCTCTCAGAATTTAAGACATAAAGAAAAAAACATGAAATATTCAAATGACACTATAAGTGTTCATTTAATATATAAATATAGAACTCTATAACTCTCAAAAAATACATATCCTTTTCATATGATCATTAAAACCTCATGTACAGGGCTTCCCTGGTGGCGCAGTGGTTGAGAGTCCGCCTGCCGATGCAGGGGACGCAGGTTCGTGCCCTGGTCTAGGAAGATCCCACATGCCGCGGAGCAGCTGGGCCCGTGAGCCATGGCCGCTGAGCCTGTGCGTCCAGAGCCCGTGCTCCGCAGTGCGAGATAAAACTCATGTACTTAGTTGTAAGAAATTCTTAATAAATTTCTAAAACTATTACAGATCATATTCTCTAAACGCACTGTTTCAACTGTGGTGAAACTAAGAATCCACAATTTAAAAAATGCAACAAAAAAAGCAAAACAAAAAATATTTTTAAACAATGAAAGAAAAAATTTTAAAGATACTAGTCAAAATTTGTAAAGCGTAACTAAAACTTGCTCTAAATAAAATGGTAAGCCTAATATAGTCCTATTCATCAAAACTTCAAAGTAACAAGTACTTAGTTTGAAAGATCAAAAACAGTTGAAAGCTACAAATTTTGAATGGTTTAACCTAATGCTACACTAAACAATTCCAAACGTGTAGGAAAAAAACAAAAAGCTTTCTAATGCTTTTATGAGCTAACCTTAATAGCCCATATACATATAAAAGCAAACCTTGGAACCAATCTCATTTAAAAACAAAGATTCTATTTTTTTTTTAATTTAGTATACTGAATTTGGAGGCATCACGACTGAATGCGATTTTGCCAGAAAGCAATACAGAATAATGGTTAACAGCAGAAGCCCCTGAGTTGCGTGGCCAGAGTTTAAATCCCACTCTTAACATATACTAACAATGAAATGTTGCTTTAGTTCTTAACTTTTCTATTACTGTTTCCTCAACCGGGACATGAAGGTAAAAAAAAAGTCTCCACCTAAAAAAGTGGTTGGGAAGATTAAATGAAAATAAGTTATAAAACTCTTAGCACAATTTCTTAACATAGTACCTAGTAAATATTCCTTCTGTTACAATCGTTCTTATTACTGACATATAAAATATTATCAGTTGTTGCAAAAAAAAAAACAAAGACGAGCTACCCTGGTGGCGCAGTGGTTGAGAGTCCGCCTGCCGATGCAGGGAACACGGGTTCGTGCCCCGGTCCGGGAAGATCCCACATGCTGCGGAGTGGCTGGGCCCGTAAGCCATGGCCGCTGGGCCTGCACGTCCGGAGCCTGTGCTCCGCAACAGGAGAGGCCACAACAGTGAGAGGCCCGCGTACCGCAAAACAAAACAAAACAAAACAAAAGACATGTGATAAAGAGTCAACATCTAAATCTGATTTCAAAGCATTTTAAAAACGTATAACTGTAAGGACATTTCATATTACAATGAAACAATACATAACAGAAACTAGTATTAACCCTAGTAGTATTCTGTAATCTTAGCTAAAACAATAAAACAGTTTATGAGTAAAGAGGTGTAAAGATTGACAAAGAGGAGGTCAGATGATAATTATTTGCAAATGATATGGCCTCCATACAAAGAATATTGAAGAATATCAACAGAATATTAGAACTAATGAAAATTCATTAAGGCAGCTGGATACAATGTTAGTATAACAAATCAAAATTAGGTGAGAAAAGATAGAAGTAAAAAGGGAATAAGCAGCTGGATCCCTTTCTCTCTGCAAACCAAGTCTTATGCTAATACCAAGATAACCAACTATTTCATACTAAAGAATATCCATTTTATATAATATTTAGAGTGATTTATATAATGTTAACTGTCCCTTGAAATGTTGTATTATATTTTTATAACTTTAGATAATACCTAAATTAGAAAATACTACATTATTTTAACTAAGAAATTTACCCTGAATTCAGCTTGTATTGTTTTGCAAGTTTTGTCTTAACTCTTAATTTGGTTAATCTGTGACATCCTTCCCACCTAACCCCCAGTATAACTAAGTGAAAGTTGACTGTTGATCCATAAGATTCCTTCTGCCTCCATCCTCTACTATTTCTTTTTTATCCTCCCTATCTGGAATAAATGTATGCTTTGCTACACTAAACACTCAGATCTTAAAAAGTTGCTCATGTCTAATCATACTAACTTTAAGGCTTTAAAAGAAGATTCAGAGGCATTTAATGACTTGCCCAAGGTCATAGAAAGGTGATTTAGATCAACCCACATCCTAGTCTTTTCACTACACCGCCTTTATTCTAACAGTTGTCCACAGTTTCTCGAGCTTTCATCGTTTCTCATTAATGTTAAATCGTGAGATTCAGTTAGGGAACTAAAATAACCCCTGCGCTTGCATTCCTTTTAGAAAACACTCATTCATCAAATATTTACTGAAACCTACTAAGTGCACGGAGCTGTTCTAAGCCCTAGGGTGAAACGAAATAGGCAAAATACCTTCCCTTATGAACCTTATGTTTTATTTAACTCAGGAGAATACATTTAATGAAAATAGTATCCAGCTCACTTAACTCTACAAATTAATTTGGTCCCTGAGAGGAAGGCTACTATATTGCTGCCCTAAAGAATCCTTATTTGGTAGTGTATATATGTCAATGCTACTCAGCAGCATAGCACAGGAAGATCAGCTTGGTGCTTTGCCACCACCTAGAGGGGTGGGATAAGGAGGGTGGGAGGGAGGCTCAAGACAGGATATGGGGATATATGTATGCATAGGGCTGATTCACTTTGTTGTACAACAGAAACTAACAAAGCATTGTGAAGCAATTATACTCCAATAAAGATGTATTTTTTTTTTTTTAAATCCTTATTTGGGACCCGAATCTATGAATCAAATTTCTGAGATGCAAGGATCCTACGCTTAGGTAAATATCAAGCACAAAGGCTGAATACACATGTTCAAGAACAAAATTATGACAGATTTTAACTGTAGCTAATCTGCTGCCAACTCCACCTCACCTGTATCATCTTAAACCTCAAAAAAACAGCTCTCTGCAGTTACAAGTAATCTCATAACTCCCTGCCATGGCTAAACTTGAGCAATCAAGCAAAGAACACATCAGAGGAAAAGACAGCCCTTGCCTTATGTTACCCTGTGACAAGCTACTCTGTAGGTGACAAAAGACATATGAGTGTTGTGCTTTTTTTTTTAATCATACATCCTTCTGGAAGAAAAAAAAATCTTGAAAAATTGTTCCAACTACCAAAATATGGCTTTTTATATAAAACTAATATTATACATGAGCATACAACACACAATTTTTTAAAGGAGAACAGAAAACAGGCTAAGATTTTGGTTATGCAATATGCACTAGACAATTCTCGTTTTACTAATAATTCATAAAGTTTCTAATTTAAAAGCAAAGAGTTTCACTTTTGTTTCTTCTAAAGTAGTCCACTTCCTAGTTACTAGCTTGAAGTCTACTTCCTAGTTACTAGCATGGTGGATTTAAATTGTCAATTCATTTTAAGTGGATGGTTTAAGGTATTTGAACCTATACGAATATTTTTAAATAGTTCTGAGTAACAAAGTAATAGTATATTGATATAGAAAGCAAACACATTACATGTTTCTTTTAAAAATAATACATAAACACCATGATGGAAGTATAAAAATAAATGCAATTGTATTGCTCTAAAAAAATGTCCACAGTATCAATGAGATGATCTGACAGACACACACTAAAAACAGCATCATAATGGTAATATTTTAGACTAACAACTACTCCCTTTGTTTAAGGAGGGGACTCAGTAAACTAGGAAACTGGACTTGGTGGCCAGGACCACTTTCAGTAATTTGATTCTTGATTCACAATTTTATGCATAAACCTCTGAATTGGGCAGATCTGCATTACCTAATTTTATGCTAAAGAAGTACTTTAGTCCAAAATCAATTTTAAAAACTCACAAATTTCTTGCCAATGTTCAAATTTAAGAGATGTGAAAAATATGAGTTATATTTCCCACTTTGAAACACATAGCCTTTAATATTCAACTTTGGAGAGAACTATAAACAGAAGCGACACCAAACCGATTAAATATTGCTTAGTATACATATGACCACAAGATCCTCCTCTAAGTGTTAAGACTTTGTCATACTCAACATCAAAAACTAAAGTTTAAGGTATTCCAAACAGAATGGAGGGGATTAGGAGATAAACTGTTCTAAACTCCCATTATTAAATCTAGAATCATTTCACTGTAAATAAACTGCAGTCTGCAATAGTCTTCTACATTAACCAGTACAGCACACAAGAGTTCCAAAGACAAGTTTCCCAAAGCACCTAAACTAAAAATGCACTATCCTTGCTTTCCAAAATTCTTGAGCATCTTCAATTACCTCAAGTACTATAATAAAACTCTAAAAATAATCTCAAAGCAAAAACTTAGCAAGCTGAGTGTATACACATAGTCAGCAGGACAGCAGCCCTTATTCTAAAATCAAGCACAGGTAGGATATAACAATGCCAAAACTACAACAGGGTGGGGCATTCACTACTCTCCCAGAAAAATCAAATATACTTTTGGTAGCTGCTCTCTGTAAACGCTGGCTACCCCCATAATTCCAAGACGAGTAAAGCAATGTTTTCCTTTTGCCCAAAATGCTTTTCACACCAATGACCACCCCCCCCAAAAAAAATTAAGTCATAGCCAACTACTTTTCAGGATATGGTGCAAGCCGTGATAGTGCACTTGAGATTCTGAAAGCAAAATCTAGAAAAAAAGTAGCATCTCTCATTACTTAACGTAAAAGATCTGAAACTTCACAAACGCAGATTTTTTTTCTTAAGTGAGTGACCATTCGAATGTGTGACTGAGGCAAGAGTAAAGTAAAGGGTGAACGATGGAACAAGGTCAAACTTAGGGGACAAAGGATTCCTGGAATAAACATGGCCAGGAAGGTTTCCTTAAGGGACAGTTTCTATATTCAAAAAATAAAAAAAAGAAAAGAAAAAGAAACGGAAGGAAGGAAGGAAGGAAGGGAGGAAGGAAAGGAACGAAGGGAAGGAAGGGAGGGAAGGGAGGGAGGGAGAAAGAAAGGAAAAGGAACCAACCAAATCCTCTACTTTTACACCGAGTCTACCTGGTTAATGTTAATGTACCTGTCCCGCCAGGCCGACTATTCAATTCTGGTGGAGACCCTTTTGCAAAATAGCAGGCCTGGAATGCTTTTACCTTGGAAATAAAAACTGGGTTCAGAAGGGATGACAACCGGCTATTCCTTTTTTAAAGAAGAGGAGGAAGATAAAGTTTAATTAAGAAGCCATATAGAGGAGTGTAGGAATGTGAGGTCGCGCTCAACCAATACCCGGCACCGTCTGTTACAGGAAAACAATCGGCAAGAAGGAAGTGGACTGAAACACGCTAACTACACCCCGCTTTCCACACGCAGCCCGGAACTGGGCGCGACGCCCCTAAAGCGGGTAGGGGCGGGGGGCAGCAAGGGGGAAGCCTGCGACTCCTCCTCCCCTCCCCTCCCCCAACAGTCGTCACCGCCCCCGCCCGGCGGCTCCTCCCGCGCCGAGCCCCGCCCGCCGGCCGCCCTAACCCTACATTATGACCCGCGGGGCGGCGGGGCGGGACTGAGCCGCCCCGGAGCCCCACCCCCCGTACCCGCGCTCCCGGGGGTGGAGCGAGGGAGCGCCACGTGGGCCGGGCCTCGGAGCCGCCCCTGCGGCAGGTTGCGCGACGCCTGCCCTTGGCTCCGCGATGCTTCTAGCCGAGGCGGGAGGGCAGCGTTTCTCTCTGTGCCCAGAATTTGTTAGATCGCTGGCTTTCCGAACTCCTCCAAGACAAAACATTTCTCTCCAGGCCGCATAACGTCCCCAAACCGCTTTGGCTCCCGAATCCCAGCTCCTTTCTATGTCTCTGGCCTTTCTAGGAATTTCACAAGCAGTATACTCGCCCGAAAGGAAAAGTCAAGTGTGGTTTAAGCAAAAGGCTGTCAGAAGCCCTTATGCTGGAATGTACTTTAATCCTTAACTAATCATTACGTAAATGAATATTGATATTCTCTGTCTACTTCTTTCAGTCAAACATGTGCCAGTCACTGCTAGGCTCTGGAGAAATAAGGTATATTTTCCAAAGGTTTGATATAAATGAAATACGGTATATACAACAGACAATATTACAAAAGTTTCACTGCCTAGATGGTACATCACCTAATATCCCAGTTGCCAAACAATTATCTGTTAATCACCCTGCTTGGAATACTTGACTATATGGGGCATTGTAAGGAAAACCTAATATTGAGAAAGCAATCTGTAGCCTCAAAAATATCTTAAGTTTCAGGAGCTAATCTGGGGATAGGAAGCAAATAGGGACGTGAGGGTGATGGTGTGGCGGGAGAGGGGGAATAATCAGTGCGTATTGTCACAAATACAATGCACACATATGCAAATCTGGATATAGTTTTTAATCTGATGGCAAGAAAAGCAAGTTTGGTACGCGATCATTGAAATATCAGGTTTTATTTAATAATCATGGATTACAGTAACTCCTAAGGTTTTGTAATCAATCTGTGCCCTTTACAAGCTGTCTTTGCTCTGCACCCTTAGATGTCTTCAATCGCTTTTGAGGTCTTTCTCTTGAGTCTTCATGTTTATTTGCTCATTTGATTTTGACAGATTTTGACAAATTTTTTTTTACATCTTTAACGGAAGAATTTGAAAGGTTTTGAAGTGGTTGGAAACCCAGAATTTTAAGGAACAATGCAACAGTTCTGATAGAATGCACACATTTTTTATAACACTGAGACCCAAAGAGGGTGACTTGTCAACAAAAGCTTACTACAGCCCATTTTTCCTCATTTATAGATGAAAATTCTTTCCACATATCAACTCCAAGTTTGTCTGTGTTACAGATTTTTTTTTTAAATCTATCCAGTTCATGACATTTGAATTTAAGAAAGTTAAATTTAACATACAAATCTGGTACTGTGGTTTTATAAGGATATTGCCAGATACTAAAGTTTAGTTTCTAGAATTTGGCAATAAATGTTCCTCTGAGTTAGATTTTATTTTTTAGTTTTTTATTTTTAGTTTTTTAAACATCTTTATTGGAGTATAATTGCTTTACAATGGTGTGTTAGTTTCTGCTTTATAACAAAGTGAATCAGCTATACATATACATATAACCCCATATTTCTTCCCTCTCGCATCTCCCTCCTTCCCACCCTCCCTATCCCACCCCTGAGTTAGATTTTAGTTCCACAAAAAATTATCTTACCGGTGCTTACTATATTATTACCAAATAAAGCTCTTTATAGGGTAGTTTGTACCCTAATCACTTTTGATGGTTTCCTATTTAATTTTCTTTAAATCTTAATTGTGGTTTTGTAGAACTTTGAGAAGTAAATTTCATGTTTCCTTATAGGTATTTTTTTTTTTTTCAGAAAGCATACAATCGGAATGAGTAGAGGATAAAAATGTGAGAATTTGAGATAAATTTGCACATAAGACGCATTGCCAGATATCCTAAATCATTTTTAAAATGTGCCCCAATATCAGTTTTGCTGTTCATGCGTCAGCCTTAATATGGATGGTTGCTGGAATTATATATCCCCATTATATTATTTAATAATTCCTAAATTATTGCATTGCTCTGGATTGTTGACACTTAGGTAAGCAAGTAAGGTGATAAATTTCATATAAAATTTAATGTTTAGTTTTTTAAATTTATTTTTATTGAAGTATAGTTGATTTACAATGTTGTGTTACTTTCTGCTGTACAGCAAAATGACTCAGTTACGCACATATATGCATTCTTTTTTAAACTCTTTTCTATTATGGCTTATCCCAGGATATGGAATATAGTTCCCTGTGCTATACAGTAGGACCTTGTTGCTTAGTCATTCTATATGTAATTGTTTGCATCTACTAACCCCGAACTCCCAATCCATCCCTCCCCCATCCCTGCTCCCCCTTGGCAACCACAAGTCTGTTCTCTATGTCTGTCTGTTTCTGTTTCATAGATAGGTTCATTTGTGCCATATTTTAGATTCCACATATAAGTGATATCATATGGTATTTGTCTTTCTCTTTCTGATTTACTTCACTTAGTATGATAGTCTCTAGTTGCATCCATGTTGCTGCAAATGGCATTATTTCATTCTTTCTTATGGCTGAGTAGTATTCCATTGTATATATGTACCACATCTTCTTTATCCATTCATCTGTTGATGGATATTTAGGTTGTTTAAATGTTTAGATTTTAACACAAAGTCTGTTTTTCTATTGTGGATCAAAATGATGTTTCTAACAATATTTAATATTATAGCTTATATATGAATCAAGGACATTGGTATTATTCTATCCTGACTCTTTCTTTCTTTTCATCTAGAAAGGGTTTGAAAATCTGTTTCTGGACACCCGAAGTCTAATATGTTGCCAAAGCACATCTGTAAGATATGAACAAGTGAGAAACATTCAGTTCACAGGGTAGATTCAAACAATTGCCAAAACAGAAGGGTGTTTTTTAAATCTACTTTGAAGAGGATTGGAATTATTTTTCTTCTTAAGGTGTATTGACATTCTGGGACAATTTTGTTTCCACCAATAAGGGAACCATAAGCAATCATTCAAAGAGGAGGTTTCTATGATGTCACAATAGCACCACTCAGCAATAGAGCGTTCAGAGATTGGAACCTGTAAGAGCACTTCCTGACTAATACATGCACAATAAAATGCATATTGAATTAAATGGGCAGCCATGAAGGAGAGAAAAACAGGTTTATTTACACTTTTACAGTGTGTGTCTAACTCTAACTTCTCATTCCAATCGGACAGCTTTGTGGTCCTGGCGGCCATATTGTTTTATAAATATATCACTATTAGGATCTCCAGCCATCAATAATGCCTCCCACACTGAGAGTCTCCAGATGTTGCTTCTTTGGTCAGCATATTAGTTTGCTAGGGCAGCCATGACAAAATGCCATGGACTGAGTGGCTTAAACAACAGAAATTTATTTTCTCACAGTTCTGGAGGCTGGAAGTCAAAGATCAAGGTACCAGCAGGGTTGGTTTCTCCTGCTGCCTCTTTCCTGGGCTTGCAGATGCTGCCTCTGCATATTTGGTTGACCCTCTGTATACACACTCCCCTGGTGTCTCTTTCTCTTTTTATAAGGACCAATCATATTGGATTAGGGCCCCACTCTAACAGCCTCATTTTAACTTAATCCCTCCTTAAAGATCTTATCTCCAAATATGGTTATATTCTGAGGTACTAGGGGTTGGGACAAACTATGAACTTTAAGGGAACAAAATTCAGCTCATAGCAGTTATATTTAGCCTACTTTACTTATAATCCTATACTTCATGCCTATGTGATGTCAAATATCTTGTTTTCCTGCCCCATCCCATAACCTCTTAGATTGTCAAGGGATGCATTAACACATTAAAAGATAGTATCTCCACATTTTCTGCCAATATTGACACTTCCAATTAGAATAGTTTTGAAAAACTGAAAACAGATTCTGGTTGAATGTGAACTATATCTTTGCAAGGTCTACTTTGAAAGCAAGATCTACGTGGAGAAAAAGCTATACTTCATCAACTGAGAGACAGTACAATAAAGTGGAGATTTCTTGCATGAATCACTTGTTCTTCTTACCTTGAACATGCTCAAAGGCATACTCTGACACTGAAAATGGTTTAGAATCCCAGACCCTTTCTCATTTCTTACCTCTCTTCCCCTGCTATAGTGGTAGGCAAACATTTCCCCGAAATTATCCTATGACATACACATCAGAAAGTGACTAATGTCACTTTTCGAAACCTCTATCTCCCTTATTCAGGGCATATGATTACTACGTATGTCCAAATCCCAAAGAGCCACTGAAAGACTGATAGCTCATTTATCTTGGCCAGCTTCCTAAAGCCTTCTGCATATTCCTTGCCTATTTGCTATCAGGAACATTCCTTGCACTTCTATTGCTCTGCTCTGAATCACAGAAAGAACTACCCATGCATATCCCATGCTCTCAGCTCAGCTGGCTTCAGAATGGATTGGCCAATGAAAGGGATAGGTGGGCTATTAGAATGTGAGAGAAAGGGAGAAGCCAGGCCATTCTGCTTTCTCCTTCTCCCTCTCCCCTTGGGGGCATCTCTTTGAGCTATGTCTCTCCGGTGGTTCCACTTTTCACCAGATTGACCTACCCTGGTTCAAGGTTCTCCTGGTGAAGCAAGTCCCTGAGCTCTGGAAACTTTGCCTCCTTCCATCACCTCTCCAAATTAAGAGTCATAATAATTTCTTGCTGTTGCTAAACTCTGATTAACTCACTGTCCCTCTTTGGTGTACTCCTCCCTTACCTTTGTAACCAATCCTTTGAATTATCCCTTGATTTAAATATTCAGAGAGTATTGTGTTTTTCTGACATGACCTTTACTGTCATATGTTCTCTGGGTCTCAGTAATCTATAAAATGAGAATAATAATATAGGGTTACTTTGATGATTACATGGTTAAGTACATGTAAAGTATTTAGAACACCATGAGGCACAAAGTAAATACATAATAAACGTGAGCAAGTTCTTGCTATGATTATTATTAGGGATTCCACATGACCTATAAATTGAGAAGTTAAAACCATTAGATGAACACCAAGAAGAATTATTCAGCTGGGTTTGAATATTCTGAGTCCAGGAAAACAATACAAGTAGCAGAGTTAAGTGAGATCAGTTTACAAAATCTGATAGTCTAAGAAGGGACTGTTCTACTGACATTTCTGTAATAGTTTCATATATCATATAATGTACAAAAGAATTAGTTTAGTTATTCCTGGGCAACTACTTTACCACTAATTTCAGACCCTTGATGATCATTTGTGTTCTCTCTTGGATAGTAAAAAGGACACAAAGTTCAGATATAAGTGTCTTTAATTTTTAAAAATACATACTAGAGATATGGCAAGTCAGAAATTTATTTTTGGGCAAACAAAGCTATTAGGAAGTAGAAACAGAACAAAAGGAAAAAAACCTTAAATATTAGGCAGAAGTGCTACTCATTTTTGGATTCTGCACAATGTTTATGCTAAATAGGTGCTCAATAAGTGTAATTAAAATGAATTTATAAACAAAAATAAAACCAAATTTAGGGCTTCCCTCATGGCATAGTGGTTAAGAATCCACCTGCCAGTGCAGGGGACATGGGTTTGAGCCCTGGTCCAGGAAGATCCCACATGCTGTGCAGCAACAAAGCCCGTGCACCACAACTATTGAGCCTGCACTCTAGAGCCCACGAGCCACAACTACTGAGCCTGTGTGCCACAACTACCGAAGCCCATGCGCCTAGAGTGGTGCTTCGCAACAAGAGAAGCCACTGCAATGTGAAGCCCATGCACCGCAACGAAGAGGAGCTCCCGCTCACTGCAACTAGAGAAAACCCGTGTGCAACGACGAAGACCCAACGCAGCCAAAAATAAAATAAATAAATTTAATAAATAAATGAATAAAACCAAATTTAAAAAATCCCCTTTCCTACTTTCTAGGCTTTCAGAAACTGTTTTTAGTATATTTAGAATACCTACTACCATCTTATAAAATGAGATGTATATACAGTAATCTACTAATTTCTCAGTCTAACAGTTTGGTCTGTTTTGCATGAACAACAACGCATGGAATTTTTTTATGTGAAAGTTAGTGAAATGGTTCTGTTCAAATCTACCATAGCTTTAGTTTGGGCTATCATAAACACCTGCAGTTGTGTGGCAATATTAACTGAGAATAAATCTGTATAAGTGAAAATAGGATAGCATATTTTAAAATTAGATCCTATTGGTTTCAATTTCAGAACCTTCCATCTAAGACTGTCCTTACTGTCAGATGAGTTAGGTTGACTATTCTAGGCCTTCCATTTTGCGCAGGGTACGAGAAACAGTCTATGATACGTTAGAGCCAGCTACTGTTTTCCATACACTTAACTGTGGGCCAGGACCTATGCTAAGCACTTCACAATCCGAGCAATTTAATCTTTACCACAACCTCATGAAGTTGGAATTATTACACTCTTTTCACAGAGGAAGAAGTTGTGACTTATCATTTAAGTAAGTTATCCAAGGACACACAACAAAACATATTAAACTGGATTGAATTCAGGTAGAAGGTCTGTCTGACTTCAAAGCTTTGGCATTTAAACCCTCTACACTGTAGACCAGCCATTTTTCAAGTGTGGTTAATGGATCCTGGAGGTCCTCAAAACCCTTTCAGGGGGTCTGCAAGATGCTTCTTTTTCCAACTATATATCTGTGTGAGACCAGATTTTCCTCTTATACTTCAACACAAGCAATATATGGTAACAGATAGAATGTAGAAGCAAATTAGAGATTTCTGTTGTCTTCTGTTAAACCAGATATCAGAGATTTCCAAAAATGTAAAACAATGTCATCCTTCTCGCTTATCTTTTTTGTTTTGGAAAAGGTGGTCACTTTTCATAAAAGTAATATTTATATTAAAATGTAATGCATTTCTTGTTTTTAAATGAAATAATGAATAAATATTTTTGAAATTTCTCAGCTGTAACTTCCAATATGAAGGGTATACAGCCTACAGACTTAAAATCTCATTGGGGTCCTCACTAATTTTTCAGTGTGTAAAGCAGTCCTAGAAAAAATGCAGTCCATTTAAAAAATGTTGAAACCCACTACTGTAGACTTCCATTGTCATCAGGCATTTTGCAAGAACTAGAAATAAAACTGATCTGACAATTCTTTATGTCTCTCAGGTATCATGTATCACTATGGTGATCCTTTGAGAAACTGAGGTAGAAATAAATTGAACCAAAATTTTTTGCTTACTTAAGTACCATTCAAAAGTCAGTTTAGCTCTAGATTTAGAAATTATCATGTAGAAAAGTAGATCCCTAGAAATATGTGAATGAAAAAATAAAGCAGGGTAGGTGACTTTACTTTCTCTGTTGTTGAAAGGATCAAAGAAGACTTACTTCAAAGTACTCTGAAAATGGTAGAGGACAATTCAAAGGTATGGTACTGTTATAAGTTATTATAATATGGTGATAGTATGAAATTATGGAAATTAGGAATTGGTTTTGAGAGCTAGCTATAGTGCTATTTAATTAATATAGTTTTATTGCACTAGCTAATATAATTTGTAGCTATATTATACATGTTATAAATAACAGAACATAGTAAGTATTATAACTTTATATTTAAGTGCTTTACCATATATTAATCACTTGAATATATGGTGTCTCATTTGACCCTCACTAATTATGCTATGAGGCAGGACATACTCTATATCCATTCTACAAATATGGAAGCCTAGTCTCAGGGCGGTTGAGTGACTTGCCAACAGTACACAGCAAGTGTATGGTCATGTTAAACCTTGTACCTAGCATAATACCTCAGCAAATATTTATTAAATAAAAAAATAAAGAAATCAGATCTGACTCTTAGTCCAGTGTATTAGCTCTGACATATGCTGATTTAAGAAGATAATATATTTTGCAACACTGCCTCATTTGCCAACATTATTCAAAATGAATTCAAAAAGGTACATTGTGGTATTGACTTACCACTCACTTATGCAGATCTTTGTCAGGAGAGCAATAACAGATGAAGAAGATATGCTTTCTTATATTAAGGGCTTATACTCAATCCTCAATTTTATTTTTTTCTATCTTCAAAGAGTAAGTGATGTAATGCTAACTCTTTTTCACATGGCATGTTAGGATTAACTTCCAAAAAACAGAAACACACACACACACACACACACACACACACACATGAATTTCACTGGAATTCCAAAAATATGATAATTTTGCCAAATAAATGGAAGTTTATTATATCTTGTTTATGACCAGTCCACTTAAGACAAACCAATGATCCCACCCTATTGACTCTTGAATTTCAGTACCATGGACAAAGACGGAAGGAAAACAAATAACCTCAACCCCCAAAAGCCTACAGCCTGCTGGGGAGTCAGCTACAGAAACAATGTCATAGTGTACCAGGTAATGAGGAAACCAGGAATAAGGAGCACCTAACTCTTCCTAAAGAAGATGGTATTTACTCTGACACAGTTCACAATCTGGTAGGAGAATCAAGAATATAAACAACAAAATAAGAGACGTTAATAAGCAAATTTATTTACAAATTACTGGAAGTCAAAGGAATGAAAAATGGACTTAATCTAAGAAAATAAAGCAAGGTTTCATAGAGAGCATGGTATTTGATATAGGCCTTGGTGGAGAAAGAATGAAATAGAAGTAGTTGACAGCACAGGTCTCGTGTCCCAGCCTACTGAATAAAAGTACTAAAAACTTGAACTTTCCTTTACTTTTGGTTCACAGAAACTTGAAGTAAATGATCATGAACCTATTGTATTTGTTTTGAACCAATTACCTGGAGATGGGCAGGAAACCTCGTAGCCAGAATCTCTATAACAGTTAGCTGGTGAGTAGGAGACACTGGGTGAAAAAAAAACACTCTTCAGTATGACAATCACATTTTTTGAACGTTGCAGAATCCTCATTCACTTAAATGGAATTATCCACAGCTGTGCATATGAATGACAATTTCTGGGAAGACAAGAATTCTCCAGAACCATTTGGGGTTATCTCCTTCTTTATGTAACTATTGCCAAAAGTGGCTGTACACTTGGCCATTAAATAATCTTACTCTAATGTTCCAGATTTCTCTGTCCTTGTTTCAAGTCTTTCTGGAAACTCTTATCTGTTTTCCTTCAACAATTCCATCCAACTAAGCCTATTTTAAGAAAAACACCAACACTTTGTACTGGAAATATCAGGGGTTGTGTTTTTGGGTGGAGGCAGCCCACTCTCTAAACCCCATGTTTGGACAAATGGCCATAGTGTCTTGGTGAGAGGTAGGGTTCCACCTATTGCCACAGAAACCAAAATGCCAGATACTTGCTCTCTCAGATCCATAGAATACTCTGCCAATCAGATGCTTCCCCAGTCCACTGAATCTTTAGCTAGTGAGGCAAAAAAAGAGACAATTGAGAATTATTTCTGGTGGTGGGAGTGGGGGTCAAGTGAGAGAATGGTGGTGATGAGGGCTTCATGAGTGATGTCCAGCGTCAAGCCAAGAATGTAGCAACACGCTGCACTGACAGCATGAAGGTCATCACTTTAGCTTGGGTTCTAACTTTCCATCTTCCCCTGGTTCCGACCTATTTTTCCAATCCAAATTCTCTATCCTTCTTTTTATCCTGTCAACTGCCAAGTAGGTTTCCAACACTTTTTTCTTTTTTTTTTTTTTTTCCAACACTTTTTTCTTAAAGGCAGAATTGATTTCTGTCACAATGAACCCTGACTGACACAGTTTTTCCTAAGTAACAGAATGTATAGAGTAATTGTATCTTGTAGTATTTCTAATTGGACAACTTTTATGGGAAATCCATTTTAAGAAGGTCCTAATAATTGTTAAGTGACAGCTGATGATATGCCAATGGAAAAATGTCTTTATGATTGAATATGAAGAAAGATATCAATACATTAATTTGAGTAGCTCACATGGACACCCAAACCCAAGGGGATAAACTTTCACTATATTTGGCAATGGTAATGCTTGCTAATTATAACCAGAAATGGCTGGTTATTGGATATAACCATTTCTCCAGTTGAGAACAGTCAGAGGAAGGAATAAAATGAGGAGATGGGAAGGGCAGTTTCTTAGCAGAAAGATTGAACTGAAAAAGAACCAGAGTACAACAAAAAGGAATTCATCCGTTAATTTATTCATTCAAAGAACATTCAAGGAATGTTTAAGCACTAAGTGAAGAGAGACACAAAGAGAACCAAAGAGGAGTCCAGCTCTCACGAAGTGTATGAGAATATAGACATGTAAAAACGTATTATAATGGTAAAAGGCTACCAGAGTTACCTGTAATATTCCATAGGCTTGCATATTAGTTTTCTATGCTGCATAATAAATTACCACAAACTCAGAGGCTTAAAATAACTCACTTTTATTATCTCATATTTTCCACGGACAAAGACGGAAGGAAAACAAATAACCTCAACCCCCAAAAGGATGGGGCAGGGGAAATGAGAAGGTATTAGTCAAATGGTACAAAGTTTTGGTTATGCAAGAAAAATACATCTTAGAAACTACTGTACAACATAGTGCCTATAGTTAATAATACTGTACACATTAAAAATTGCTAACAGGGTAAATCTCTTGCTAAATAATTATTATTGGATAATAATAATAGTAAATAGATAAGAGGAAGAAAAAGAAAAGAATTTTGGTTTCCTCTTAAAACTTTCATTTTGTTCAAAAGCATATACTAAAAAGTTTAAGAAGAGTCATTTTAATCTTCCAACTAGCTTTGTTGCTTATTCAACTTGGCCCAAAATTAATCTGTAAATTACTTTACATTGAATAGACTGAAAGTGATTACACATACATAGACACACACTCACACACATACACAATCACACATCAAAAAGCCTCATATCTGAGAATTACCAACTTAAGGTAATTGGGAACAGTAAAGTAGTTTCCATTCTACTGTGGTTAGAATTTACCCAGCACGAGTACTTGCTGTTTAAATATTTATTAACGTGTTTAAATATTAAATAGAAAACCTCTCAGATACTAGACGTGCACTAAAACAAATTGGAATTGGCTTCTGAGTTTCAACATTGATATTCTCTTTGGGAACAACTGACAAAAAGAAAACTTAATGACAAAAAATTGTACTCAGGGATGTCCTCAAAGCCAAAAATTATATTTATATTCTGTTTATTAATAACTAAAAATCTAGGGAAATTTATACATTCTTATTCCTCAATTCAGCTAAATGAAAACCTAAGATACTTTCTTATTCTTGGACTAAGTTGTTGAGGAATGCAAGTAATATGTACACAGTTGGGAATTATTGTCTTCCCTTTTTTGGAGATAAAAAGATTCTTCAGATTTTGGTGGGGTTTTTTTTTTTTTTGGTATTTGTTTTTTTCTGAACATAAAGTTGGCATTTGAAAAGAGTATATTTTGCCTATATAACAGGATTTATTGAATTTAGAAGGTTAAGTAGTTGCCTTTCATATTTTGGATAAAATATCATACTAATAGTTGCTCATTTTTCACACCTTAATGTGTTTTTTTACTAATTCTATTCTTAAGGTGATAAACAGCTTTTTTCTTTCCTTTATATCTAGATGAATATCCAGGCAGTGTCCATATTTAATCATAAATGTGAGTCATAGAATGAATATGAATAAATTACAGGGCTAGAAATAGATTTTTTCTATTACAGTGCAATTAGAAAAGAACTCTTAACAATCTCAGTTTTAATTCAAGTCTATGCTAATTCCAAGGTATAAGTGATTTGGTCTGCATTAATTTCTTGCCCTAACTCTGACTTCTCATTTTTAAAACATAGTGATAGTTTTTCACAATATTCTTGTGCTGTCAGGCAGCCCATCTTATTGACACACATTCAACCACAAATGTATGCCTTACTTTTTAGAATGAAAATTAATTTGTAAATGTTTCTTATTGCTTTGCAATTTTTCTAGTTATATATATATATATATATATATATATATATATATATATATACATATATACTTATATATATACATATATATATACACACACACATATATGCAAATATATATATTGCAAACTTTCTGAAAATGTTTATTTTTATAAGTTTATTTTCTTAATAAGCAGACACAGCAGTTGGGGATATATGAAATTATGGAATTATTCTTAGGAAAAAATCTGTCAACAGAATTTGACAAAATTTTAGAAATTTTTAAAAAATTAAGATTCATTCACAATTGGGTTTTTTGGGGGGTTTTTTGTTGTTGTTGTTGTTGAGACTTTAGAGAGCCCTTTCAGACTTTATGAAGTAGTTGAAAATTACACCTTTATCTTGTAATGCACTATTGATACTTGTTCTGACTAAACTATTAATGTTGTATATTTACCTGAAACACTTCGAAAACAAATACAAGAGTGAAAAAAAAGATCCATGGCATATTAACTCTTCTCAAGAAGAATTATGCCTTAATGCAGACTGTACACCTATGCAACTTCTCTTGCATCAAAGTCTGTTGTTGTTTAAGATTAGAAATAACCATTCAAATGAATTCCCATTCAAAGATTCAAAGGATATTTACATTAGTCAGACACTGGCTGATGTTCAAGGACAAATAAGAAAAAGAGTCCTTGCTGTCAAAAAGCTTATTGTCTATAAAAGCTAAAACACATGTTAATACAAGTGATATAGGTACAGTGATATGAGGATGTTCAGGGTAACAAGAACAGATGTGATCACCTCTAATGGGGAAGATCAGTGCAATGGACTGAATGCTTGTGTCCCCCAGTGAAATCCATATGCGGAAATCCTAATCCCTTATGTAGTGATTTTAGGAGGTTGGCCTTTGGGAAGTAATTAGGTCTTGAGGGCAGAGCCCTCAAGAATTAACTAACCCTCACGAATGGATTAGTGTCCTTATAAAAGGGACCCCAGAGAGCTCTCTCGCCCTCTTTCCCCCATACGAGGACACAATGAGAAGTCAGCAGCCTGTACCCTGGAGGAGTGCCCTCACCAGAACGCAACCATGCTGCCACCCTGATCTTGGACTTCCAGCCTCCGGGACTGTGAGCAAAGAAACCACTAGGTGGTTTATGCCCCCCAGTCTATGGTGCTTTGTTACAGCAGCCAGAACGTCTTCATTGCCACAGTAACACAAATTGTGTCTCAAAATGGATATAAGTGCTCCCCAGGTAAATGGATAGAGCCGCACAAGCAAAAGCACAGAAGCTTGAAGCATCGTGTGCTTTCTGGGAACCCCAAGAGTTTTGGTTGGCAGCATCAGGGCTTGGTGGGGGAAGAAGAGAACAGCAGGAGTTAAGGCTGGGAAGGCTGACAGAGGCCAGATAATGTAGAGTCCTGCACCACACAAATAAGTTTGCACTTGTAAGACTTTATGTTGTCTGTCACTTGTTTTTGATATTTTAAAAACTGCTTCTTGAATTGGAGCTCCTTTTCCTAAGAAATATCATGTGGAAATCCAATGTATAAAAATACATATAAGTCGGGCCTCTCTGATTAGGTGTGTGTGAGGTACCCAGAGTCACTGAAGTACACAAAGACCTGTTTAAAATGCTTTTCACATAAATACGTCCTTCCAACAAGCAAGCACCTTGTCTTGTGTATGTTGAGAATGGCATGTCCACTCAGACCTTTGCCAATAAGGAAATGGATTTTAGTCTTAGTTCTCTCTCTCTCTCTCTCTCTCTCTCTCTATATATATATATATATATATATAAAATAACCATGAAGAAGTACTACAACAGAGGAGAATATAGCAGTATGGAGAAACTATTGTTATCTTCTTAACAATAGATATCCCTACCCCCAGCTAGGAAGAAACCTGCTTTTGTTTGGCAGGATCCTGAGAATAAGGACCCTGAATGGATGCTGTAGATAGTAAAACCAGCTAGAAAATGAATTACTCTTTTTTGAACTCTCCACTCTATGTTTTGCTTAAGTCATTTAACTTAAAATTAGAGTTCATGCTTGTAACGATACAGCAGTTAGCTAGATACTGTGTGAAAAAAGAAAGGAGGAAAGAAAGAAAAGGCAAAAAAAGCTAGATTGGGAAGAAAGCACTTAGGAAAGAAAGACATGAAGAATCCTCATGTCTAATGAGGATTTTGCTTAAGTTTCTGCCACATGGTGTGTGACGTGGCACATTCTCCATCTCTCCGAACCATCTCTGTAAACCATCCATTTATCATTACTGTTTGGCTGGGTTTTGAGCACTCTGTGAGACACCCAGCAAAGTGCTGGCGACAATCTCCAGGTGACTTAGGAGCCAAGGCTGGGGCTGGCCTGAAAAGCCCCTGTGAGTGAGTTTCGTAAACATGAATGGTTTACAGTATATCCTGAAACCCACCTGCTCCTCCCGTATTAACTTAGAAGATACGTGTCGCCTAAATTCTCTGTCAAGATTGTGATGTGTGATTATGATGTCAATTAGGGTTGTAACGGCATCTGATCTCCAACTTTCCCTGCTACTTGGTCTCTAAGCCATAGCAGCTTTCACCCCTTCCTCCTGCCTGCTTAGCCAGTGGTACTAAATTAATATCAAGTGTTTGGACAGCCAGGGTTCATTCTGAACATCAGTCCCTTACTTCCTCTTCAGGAGCTGTAAAATTCACCTACACCAAGAACTGGTTAGAATAATAACTATTAGTATAACTGGTTTATACTTCCCTTGACCAGAAAAGTTCTAGCTTCTTAATTTCCTGTCTTCACTACGCTGAGATTATCAGATGCCAGTTTCAAGACAAATGATGAAACAGCCATAAAAGGAGGAGTGTTCAGGAAAGCTCAGCTCACTACTGGGAGCTCACGTTCATATATTACAAATGAGGTTCCTCTTGTTATCATCCCTTCAGTGAAATGTAAAGAAGAAAGATTCTGGGTTTGTATTTTGCTTCTGACAGGCCCATAAAAAAGAAGAGCCAGCCCATGTGTTTAAGAAGAAAGAGGAAGTGAATTACTGATATATTGGGGCAATATAATAGTTAAGAACTCTGTGCTTTTCAAAAATGAATGGACATACACATCACCTGGGAATCCTGTAGAAAGTCATATTCTGATTGAGTAGGTTTGGGATGGAGGCAGAAGGTCTGAATTTTTAATAATATGACCAGTGATACAATTCTGCTGGTCATGTATCCTACTTTGAGTAGCAAAATTCTAGAGTCAAATTACCTGGATTCAAGTCTTGGTTCTTGACTCCACCAAGCTGAGTGATGTTGGGTAATTTAACATCTATATGACTCATTTCCTTATCTGTAAGGTGGGATTAAAAATATTACCTACATCCATGAGTTGTTGTGAAAGTTAAAAGAGTTCATGTATAACAGCACTGAGAAGAATATCTGGCACATGGTAGGTGCTCAATAAATACTAGGGAAATGAATTACTTAACAGAAGGATAGAAGCTGAGGAAAGGACCTGTGGCTTTTGAACCCAACTCTGTTTTTTTTGGCTGTGCTGCACAGCTTGTGGGATTTTTAGTTCCCCAACCAGGGATGCAACTCAGGCCCTTGGCAGTGACAGCATGGAGTTCTAACCACTGGACCACTGGGGAATTCCCCCAACTCTTCTTTTTTTTGGAAAAAATAATGATAGTGAAAATATCACATTTAAAAAAAGCTTTATTGAAGTATAATTGATTTACAATATTATATTAGTTTTAGGTATACAGCATAATGATTCAGTATTTTTACAGATTATACTCCATTAAAAGTTATTACAAGATAGTGGCTATAATTCCCTGTGCTATATAATATGTCCTTGTTGCTTATCTATTTTATACATAGTTTGTACTTCTTAATCTCACACCCCAAATTTGCCCCTCTTCCCTTTGATAACCTCCAGCTTGTTATCTATATCTGAGTCTATTTCGCATATACATTCATTTATATTATTTTTTATATTCCATATATAAGTAATATTTCATTGTGTGTATATATATATATGTATCACGTCTCTTTATCCATTTATCCATTGATGGGTATTTGGGTTGCTTCCATATCTTGGCTATTGTAAATAGTGCTGCTATGAACATTGGGTTCATGTATCTTTTCGAATTAGTGTTTTCATTTTTTCTGGAGGTATACCCAGGGGTGGAATAGCTGGATCATATAGCAGTTCTATTTTCAGTTTTTTGAGAAAGCTTCATATTGTTTTTTATAGTGACTGCACCAATTTACATTCCCAGCAACAGTGTACGTGTCCCCGTTTCTCCACATTCTCTCCAGCATTTGTTATTTGTGTTCTTTTTGATGATACCCTTTCTGACAGGTGTGAGGTGATATCTCATTGTTGTTTTGATTTACATTTCTGTTTTAATTAGTGATGTTGAGCATCCTTTCATGTGCCTGTTAGCCACCTGTATGTTGTCTTTGGAAAAGTGTCTATTCAGGTCTTCTCCCATTTTTTGATTGGGTTGTTTATTTTTTTGATATTGAGTTGTAAGAGCTGTTTATATATTTTGGATATTAACCCCTTATCTGTCATATCATTTGCAAATATTTTCTTCCATTCCATAGGTTGTCTTTTCATTTTGTCAATGGATTCCTTTGCTGTGCAAAAGCTTTTAAGTTTAATTGGGCCCCATTTGTTTATTTTTGCATTTATTTCTTTTGCCTTAGGACACAGATCTAAAACTCTTTTATGTCTCCCCAAAAGAGTCATCTGCCCTTTCAACCTCTAACTTTGTACCATTGGTTGCCTTTGAGTCAGCTCTGTAGAATCCTAATTAGGGCTCAGAAGAGCAAAATGGGAAGCCTCTGCAGAAGGTAATGGGTTCTTTTTTTTTTTACTATGTAAGGGCAGGAAATGATATTTATATTTAAGAAAATTGCTCTGAGAGCAGATGGGAGACAGCAGGAGCTGGACAAAACTGGGGCTGGGGAGATAAGGTTACAGACTGTCATAACTGACCAGGGAAGAGACAAAATGAGCTTGAGATTCGGGTAGTGGAGAGAGTTGGGGAGGGGTCAATACAAGCACAACTAAGGAAGTTGACTTGACATAGCATTAATTAGCGGGCACAGCTGATGTTTAGGGAAAAGCATGGGAAAGTTTTCTAGCTTGGGTAAGAAGATAGATCTTGGGAGTGATTTGCAAAGATAGAGAGTAAAGGGAGAGGGAATATGTCATTAAAAAGATGAATAAAACAGAAGGAGAATAAGATGGTAATAGGACTAATTTTGGACACATTGAAAGTGACTGTGGAGCTAGATAACCACAAGCAATTAGATATCCAGGTCTAGAACTGAGGAGACATACATGTTGACCAGACAGATTTGGAAGTCATCAGCATTTGTGTGTTAAGGCCTTGGAAGGGAATGAGTCTATCCAGGGAAGTGTGAGCTGTAACACAAAATGGAAGCCATGAGGGAGACTGAGAAAGAACAACGGGAGAGGGAGAAACAAAGTCGAAAGAGAGTTATGGCAGAAAGCCATGAGGCGAGTGCTTCATCAAGGAGGGAATGGTCAATAGAGCCAAATTCCACAAAACAGCGTCTACACTGCCAGGAACCAGTTCTCCCTCCATGATTCATTGAACCTGTCAACACCACATCGTGATTCTAATCTCTCAGGTCAAAGCCCAGTACCTCTGTCTGACTCATTGTTTCCTCATTCTCTATATTTAAGGTGCTAAATTTCCTTCCCATTCCTTGATATCCATTCCTTTGTCTGTAAACTCAGTGCCATATTTATTCCCTTCAATTCTTTACAATAAATTTTTAACTTGAAAAATTAGTTTTGTTTGGGAAAATAAGTCCCTATGTATCTAAGTATTAAGAAATGTATGAGAATAATAAACACCAAATTTAGGATGAGGATTACCTCTGCAGAGGGTGGGACAGTTATGATTAGGGAAGGGATATCAACTGCATTTATAAAGTTTAATACTTAAGCTGGGTAACAGGATCATGGATTTAAGTGACCTGATAGTTAAATAATGCAAAAAAAAAAAAAAAAAAACGATTTAAGAAATGCTTTATAATGACATCACCCTGAAATTCAAGTTTTTAAGGTCTTCTCAGTGTGGGACCCTGCTCTCTGTCTTATCTTACTTCCCACAGTTCCTTGCAGTATTCTCTTCTGGGTCTGGCTCCTCTCTATATCATTCAAAAAGGTCATTGTCAAGTGCATTTCTTTGTTTTCTTTCATTGTTAGCGTCCCCCTGCCAGAAATGCAACTCCACTCAGTCAGGTATTCCTCTCCAAAATCTTTACAGCCCTTTAAGCTCAGAAACATTTGTTGCCCTCTCTCCATTGAACATGAACTCCCTGCCCTCTGAAATCTCACGAGTGCATGCATGTGTGTGTGTGTATGTGTGTGTAACATCCTTATCTATCACTTGCATGCATGTGTGTGTGTATGTGTGTGTAACATCCTTATCTATCACTTTCAAATCTACTTGCATGATATTTTTATCAATATAGTTCAGTAATTCTAATCCTGGTGGCATATTAAAATTATCTGAGACGTTCTTAAGAAATATTATATGTCTGGACTTCAACTCAAACAATGCTGAATGACAGAATTTTAAAAATCTTCCAAGTTGATTCTAATACTACAGTTCTAGCTTGATCATGTCTTGAAGGCAGGGGCCACCTCTTCTTAGCCACCTCTACACTAGCACAGAATTTCACATATGAGTACATGAGATATGTGAATACGACCTTAAACACCAATTTCATTTAATGAAACCCGGAAAAGCTAATAATCTTAAGAAACTACTGCACTATTCTTCTGATATTACAATATATAAAAAAGTCCACTCAGCAGTAACTTGACTTTCAGTAGTTCACTGTCATGAATATTTGGAAGCAAGTTACCTAAATGTGCAAACATGAACAGCTGGACTGAAGTCGAACACGGACTGAGTGATGTTGAATACTGGAATCCAAGGAGGCAAGGCCATAGATAAAAGCTTTTAGTCCCAATGTTTGACAACTGATCCTTAATGCCAGATAGGATCAAAGTAGCAGAAGACAAGTATAAAAAATAAAGCATGAAAAATGTAGGGCATTTAGTAAAAGAATGACAGTACAAAGATGTTAAAAAGAATCGTTCATGATAATAAGCATAGTGGGATAAATCCTGTTCTAATTTTCCAAATTAAATCATAAATGTTTATAACTTGTGTGTTGCATGGTTCTTTACAGGCAAATGGTATTTAAATGCCTAAAGTTGTTACATCTGTGTTAGTTGTGTCTAAATGATACGCTTCTATTTGCAATAGTCTTGATGGCAAGAGTTAGATAATTATTTACATCATTGGCATACCATCAGAAAAGAGAATGTATTTTTAATCCAAATTTTCAGAAGGAAAATGAGAAGATATATTAGATAACTTTTAATGTCTCTTCCAACCTTTAGATTCTTTAACTAAACTACTTCTACTGATCTATCTTCAAGCTCACTGATTCTTTCCTCGGCCATGTTACATCTACTGATAAGGCCACAGAAAGCAGTCTTCATTTCTGTTACAGTGTTTTTTGACTTCTTACATTTCTTTTTGATTCTCTCTTAGATTTTTCATCTCTCTGCTTATACTACCTCTCTGTTCTTGCATGTTGTCCTTTTTTTTTTCATTAGGGCCCTTACCATATTAATCATATTTTGTTTTATTAAAAATTTTTTCAGAAACTGTTTATTTTCCAACAACCTTATTTCCATTTTCTGTTTAAGAATCTGTAGACGAACAGCTTAAGAACACTCAGTGGTTGCTCCTATATGTCCAATGGACTGAGCAGTGGGAGCTGCAACTATTCTTCAGCAGTAAACTTCTGAAAAGGCACAGGAGGAACCTTCATGCCTTCAGCCCAGCCTGAGACCTCGGGTTGAGTAACAGTAAACTCAGGAGCTGGAGCAGTGCATTCACTCTGAAATTTCTCCTTGGTCACAGCCTTTACAGCAGCACCCTCCTCTTCCTTTTCAATCTCTTTAGGATTTCTGTAGAAGTAGAGATCAAGCATGACCTTCCATAAGTGTTCCTGGGAGATGGTGCCATGCACACGTAGAACTTCTGGGACAGCATCCATCACATCAGACCAGCTGAGCGAGCTCCCTTGTATGGGTGGCAATGTCCACATAGCACAGAGGAGAGTCTGTGTCACACAGAGCAATAGTAGGCAGGAGATGCCCCTGTGAGAGGCTGGTTGTCAGCCCTGGGATCAGTAACCACCAAAAGTCTCGGCTCCAGTAAGGCTTCCGGGATCTATTTCCAAGTTCTAGGAGTAAGGCAGCTAGCAACAGAGCAGAAAACTTCAGCTCAGCTCACTGGCCAATATTCCCGTATGACATGACACTGACATCAGCTGGGTTTTCAAAGGCAACAATGGCACCAGCTGCCGGCAGAAGCTTCTCTCAGATTTTCTTCAGATTTATGATGTAGATGCTATCACTTTACCTTTGGTGATGGACTATTCCATTTAGAAGTCAAGGTTGGTACCACCTAAGTGTGTTCCTGCTGCAAGGAATTTAAGGAACTCTTCCTCTTTATTTGCAGGACATTGAGGGCTCTGGACATTGTGAAAGTTTCCCTCTAAGTTACAAAAGAACCCAGAACAATGCTGTATGGACCCCTCTCTGGGTAGCACATAAAGGCTAATCACAGCTATTTTCAATTCTCTGTCTGATAATCCCCAAATCTGTGTCACATCTAAGTCTGGTTCTAATGCTTTCTCTGTCACTTCAGTCTGTTTTTTCTTGCCTTTGGCAGGCCTTGTAATTTTTGGTTGAAAGGTAAATATGGTGCTTCCTTGGTGGCACAGTGGTTGAGAGTCCGCCTGCCGATGCAGGGGACACGGGTTTGTGCCCCGGTCCGGGAAGATCCCACATGCCACGGAGCGGCTGGACCCGTGAGCCACGGCCGGTGAGCCTGCGTGTCCAGAGCCTGTGCTCCACAACGGGAGAGGCCACAACAGTGAGAGGCCCGTGTACCGCAAAAAAAAAAAAAAAAGGTGAATATGATATGTACAAATAATTAGAATGAGGTAAATAGGGTTTTAGTATGAAGATTTATATTAACTTTTGCTGTAGCAATAGGTTCTAGAAGATTCGAATTCCTCTAGTGTCCTTGCTTTGTTTTTCCTCTTGACATTGGGCTTTCCTGAGAATGCCTCCTCAGAGAGAGTCTGCTTCTTGTAGGACTTAGAGGTGTAATCTGTTTTACTGTAGCCCTGTTGGGGGAGAGTTCTATAATTTTTCAATTAAATTTCAGTGTTTTAATCGACCTTGATCTTGGACTGTGACCTTCACAGGTGTTTCTCCATGGTACAGCTTCCCCTACCCACCACCCTGCACTCCCTTCCCTGGCTGCAGCCTTCCCAATCTATTTCCTTGAACCTCTGATCCCTGTTGACTATGCTTTTGTTTTCTGTTTTTGTTTTCCCTCTTCAGGTGAAACAGGAAGCCTGGAGGGGGGTGGAATGGGAGGGGTTCCCTTCCACCAGCTGGGATAAGGCTCTGAAAAAGTCCTTTTGCCAGGAGAGTATCCTTCATTATGGTTCAACTGTTGGTTTATTTCACAATGATTACTCTTCCCTTCTCCCTGAGAACCACAGGGACCTTTCTTGGATCTTCATGGTGAGAACCTAGTGGAGGCACCAGAAACAAAGCCCATGAAAATGTAGGGACCCTCTTAAGACTGCAGCCCAAGAAGTCTCTCGCTCTTATCTTAATCCACATTCTGCTTCCAGCCAGAAATTCACCAAAATTACTGTTTGTGTTCCTACCAGTTTATGGCTCCAGCAGCTTCTGCTTCAGGTCAGCAAGTCTCACCTGTGTGTCTCTGCATGAAGTTGTCTCTTCAGATTTCTGCCTGGTAATTTGCCCTGAGACCTCAGTTCTCTGACGTCTTCAAGAATAGTCATGGATTTTCAGTTGATCCAGCCTTTTCTTATTGTAAGGACAGCAGTGACAACTTCCAAATTTTTTGTCTGTCAGAGCTGAACCCAGAAGTCTAATCAAATTATTTCTAATTGTATGTTTCTAAACTTGTAGGCACACATAATAGTTAAATGCAAGATTTAAAAATATTCTATCCGAACTAAATATCTTGTCATTTAAGTATATTGTAAAACTTAATTTAAAAAAAACTGTCAGTGTTTAGTATTTGTTGACACTTAATATTTTAATTTTTGTCAGTTTTCACTGTTGACGTAGTGAACATTGCTTTTAGTTATTTAATTTATGAAACTGTTGCTTCTCAATTAATAAACATAGTAATAGCAGTCACTGCCATTTCACGAAATCTTCCTCAGAGGTTACCTTATTTATACCCCCATTAATCAAGAGTAATGTTTGGTCTTATTTTATTCTGCCTATTTTGGGTATTAATATATTTATTTAAATAACTTACAGTATCTGGAAACTTTGATCAAGTTCAGCATTTCACTGTATTTATGAAACTACTTGCTCTGGTTTCTTAACCTAAAATACTTTTAAAAATCACATTTTATGTCACAATCTCAGGAATTTTTTTTTTTTTTTTTTTTTTTGTAAATAGGTAAAGCACCTCCTACAGAGTTTTTTTTTCTTTTAATGAATTAATTCATTTTGGCTGTGTTGGGTCTTTGCAACCAAGCCATTTGCTGGGCATGGGCTTTCTCTAGTTGCAGCGAGCCGGGGCTACTCTTCATTGTGGTGTGTGGACTTCTCATTGCGGTGGCTTCTCTTGTTGCGGAGCATGGGCTATAGGCATATGGGCTTCAGTAGTTGTGGCACTTGTGCTCAGTAGTTGTGGCTCATGGGCTCTACAGTGCAGGCTCAGTAGTTGTGGCACAAGGGCTTAGTTGCTCTAAGACATGTGCGATCTTCCTGGACCAGGGCTCAAACCCATGTCCCCTGCATTGGCAGGCAGATTCTTAACCACTGCGCCACCAGGGAAGTCCCAGGATTATTTTGATTATTGAAGCTCTTCTGGAATAAAGGGAAAGTATTATTACTGATGGGGTTTAGAACGTGCTAACTCCAAATATGGCACTGTTGTATATTGAATATTTTAAATTGATGGAATTTGAGAAATGGAAGGTGCTGGAAGGACTGTCCACCCCCTTCTCCCCTGAAGCAAGGCATAAGGCCCTCAAGTGAGAGGTGCCCTTTCTATAGCAGGAGGAAAGGAGCAGCCTTATCTCTGAACGTGAATGTACAGGTCTTGCTAAGTTTCCCCCATTTGACTACAGTTACCTCATACCCTTTGTCCTGTCATATCTTTTCTCATCTTTCCACTCTTCATCAAACCCAGCATAAAAACACTTAGGTTTAACTGCTTCTTTGGTCTTTACTTCCTTTTGAAGGCTCCTGTGTCACACAAAACTGACGTTAAATAAATTTATATGTTTTTCTCTAATTAATCTGTCTTTTGTTACAGAGGTCCAGCCAACAACATGAAAGGTAAAGGAAAGTGATATTTTTTCTTCCAAACATTATAAATAGAGAAAGTTTTATTTTTGTCTCTTGTTTTTTGTTAGTATGAGGTGGTCACTGACAGATGTTGTAACAAACCATTAACATTACCGAAGTTTAAATGATCATTGTTTTGGTATATTATAATGAAGGATTTCCTCATTCGAGGGGCTCTGTGATAATCTAATATCTTGTCTTACATGTCAGGCCAACTGTGGGTCAGGGATGTGACCCTTTGTCTAAGGCTGTGGTTTCAATCAGCCAATCCTCGGAAGCAGGGTACCTCTGTATAACTCAAACACCTTTGTGGTTTCTTGAATTGCTCTATAATTATAGACTTAAATAGAAATAAATTTAAATGGGGCTGTATTCTTAGTTGAAGTAAACTGAAACCCTGAAATTCTGTGGGACAATGAAGAAGGTAAATTTTTTTTTTTTGCGGTATGCGAGCCTCTCCCGTTGCGGAGCACAGGCTCCGGACGTGCAGGCTCAGCGGCCATGACTCACGGGCCCAGCCGCTCCACGCCATGTGGGATCTTCCCAGACTGGGGCACGAACCCGTGTGCCCTGCATTGGCAGGTGGACTCTCAACCATTGCGCCACCAGGGAAGCCCAAGAAGGTAAATTTTGAAGCCTAGTACTTCTGTATGCAGTTCATGAAGAATGGAAACTAGTTGGGATTTCTCAATTTTTCAATGAAATGAAATTTACGAAAAGGCCCCAGACTATTTTATCAGTCTGAATTCCCTGTATAGGTATCTGACTTGCCTAAGAGGAGAGTTTGTGAGATCTCCCCAAGTCAGTTCAATCTCCCATTCTCTCATAACTATTTCACACATTCTCCTCTCTACAAAAACCTCCAGCACCTCCTCCCATCATTTTAAACTGATGGCCTTGTTTCTTATGTCATAGAAAAAATACCAACCTTCCAACCTGCATCTGTACTCATATATCCTATATTCCCTTTTGTAGTTAAACATGATGGACCGTCCCTGGTCCTAAGGTCAACTCCTCCTCTTGTGTACTGCCTCTCATCTCCTCTCACCTGCTCAGACTTCACTCCGGCAGTTTTCCCCTCTTTTCCATAAAAAAAGAAGGAAAAAAAAAAAAAGGACAGCAAATTCACCTTGATTCCTACATTTTCCATTTCTCTGCTCCCACTTAGAGCCAAAGCTCTTAAAAACAATTGTCTCTACCCACTGTCTACAATTCCAGTTTTCCCACGCTCCCTTGAACCTATTCCAATCTGCCTCCTGTCTCCTTTTCTCCACAAGAACTGTTTATTCAAGGTCACCGGTTACCTCCATGCAGCCAAACCCAATAGTCACTTCTCAGTCCTGATATAGCCTTACCTATAAACAGCTTTTGGCCCACGAACAGCTTTTTTTTTTTAGCAAATGATCATCCTTTCCTCCCTGAAACACTTTTCTTCACTTCATGTCAAGACCTTTCTTGCTCTTGATTTTTCTTCTATCTCTCTGACCACTCCCTCCCAGCCTCCTTTGAGGAACTTGGTTCTGCCTTACCTTGACAGTCTCTACATCGCTCTGCCCCAGAGAATTTTTTTCTGCGTATATTCACTTTTCAGATAATGTTATTTGGTCCCATAGCTGTCTAAAATTAATATCTGTCTACTCAACAAACAATTCCACATGGATATTGACAAGTTCCTCACACATAGACTGTTCAAAATTGAACTCTTGATTAAATCTGTTCCTCCACAAGCCTCTTCACTGTATACATTTGGGTGTTATTATTTGCCGGGTACCAAATGCCAAAAACAGAAAGGTGGTTTTAAAATCATTTTTAATAGTTAAAATTTGTTTTTTAAAAATAGTGTGATGTAATCTCTCCAGTGTGAACTATGCCTCTTTAGCTTACTTTAAGGTAAAGAGAACTAACCAGTATAGGACTGTTTTCTCCCTTTTTCTTTTTAAACCAAGAAACCCTGATTCTATTTCATCATTTAAAGATAATTTGGGCCACACGTGTCAGTGGGTCTGAGGAAAAGAGAGCTTTCCAGAGACCTGGACAGTGCACTGTGACATGGGGAGCTGGGGAAGGGGGCAGGAGTCTGGCCCTGGGAATGTGATCTAGGCTGCAGGCTCCAGGCTCAGTGAAGGCCTGGGTTCCAGAATTCAGCTTAGTGCAGCTGACTGGACCCTTCGGAGTTGGCTGCAGCCTTGCAGTAAAAGCACTGAAGGGGAGCAATGCATTGTGGGTAGTGGGACAAAAATTCATTTCTGCAGACAAAATCTTTAACAACGATACTATCTACAAAGAATATAATCATAATGAGGAAAATGTCCTGATGGCTATGGTGACGAAACCCAAAGCAGTGAAACAGCAGGCCCCGATACATGCGGCCCAGAGATCAAATCCAGCCACCACTGCTGCAGTGGTTCAGCCACAGCAGCAGTTTTGGCTCAAGCGCCAACCTCTGTCCCTGCTTTGGCTCCCACCTCTGCGCCTGTACCCATCGCTCCAGCATCAAGGATTCCATCTTCTGAACATGCACCTACTACTGAAACTAAACAAGAGAAACCTGCACAAAAGCCAGTGGGGACACCTGTGACTACTAGCCCACTACCCACTGACAGCACATTGGAAGAGTCTTAGCAAAAAATCTTTTTGAAGATGCAGAGAGCACTTGTGACAGGTTGGTCTTATGAGAATATGGTAATGAGATCATGTCAATGATCTGGTTTCAACACCCCTGATAGAGCAGTTAAGTATTTTTTAATTTACCAAATATTTAAAAAAGATGACTGATAAGCTTTATTTTTAAGAGCAGTTTTAGGTTTACAGAAAAATTATGTTTGTTCATTTCTCTTGTTTGTTGGGGATTCCATGCTCAGGTGAAATCTTACAGTATTTGTATGTAAAGAGAAAGGAAACACTCTCTTTAAATGAAAATAATTACCAATTAAAAAAAATTTCTTGACCATTGAATGTAGGACAATTCTTAGATTATTTGAGAAGCTGTACAGTTACAGTGTATACTTACTATACAAAAACATAGTTTCGTGTTCACATTTTTTGCTTGTTTTGGGTAAAAATTGGTAGTTGTCTGGGTTTCAAAATAATCACTGTGGGTTTGATTTCGATGTGTCCTTTGGGGTAGTGTAACTTTTGAAGCTAATGAAGACATGCAAAGGTCACTTTCACTCTCTTACCTTTCCCTCAGCAGAAATGTGTTTACCAGCAAGCTATGAGTTCAAACAGCTGCCTTTCTTTTTTAAACCCACAAAATCTTTATTGAATTAAAAAACTAATGGAAATGTTTCAAAACCATGTTTCTGACATTTTTTAAAAATTGCATTTCTTTTTTAAAAATATTTATTTATTTATTTACTTTTGGCTGCATCGGGTCTTAGTTGCAGTACGCGGGCTTCTCTCTAGTTGTAGTTCACGAGCTCCAGAGCGTGTGGGCCCAGTAGTTGCGGCGCCAGGGCTTAGTTGCCCCATGGCATGTGGGATCTTATTTCCCTCCCCAGGGGTTGAACCCATGCCCCCTGCACTGGAAGGTGGATTCTTAACCGCTGGACCACCAGGGAAGTCCCAGGTTTCTAACATTTATAAACTTTTTTCCTTTGTTAGATAAAGATGTGTGACAAATAAAGTCATTGACATTATAATAACTTTGACAAAGAGAAGGAGGATAGAGCTATATCCAACATATTTTTTTAATTAGCATTCTGGCATATTTATTTCCAAATATTTATTTCTATACATTTTTTTACTTAGTTGTGATCATACTTTATATAAAATATATCTTGCTTTTCACTTGAATTATATCACATGTATTTCCCATATTGTTATAAGTTACTTAGAACTACAACTTTAAGTAACTGTACAGTAATCTGTTATATATCCAGCATCTTTTTATTGCATTAAGAAGATGGGATCAATCTTTGGAGGCCTGAGAGATGCACCTGGGAACATATTTTGAAAAATATAAAGTTAAGACTTTCATGGCATATTAAAGGTAAAATCTTAATAAGCAAAAAAAAACTTTTGAATGCCCTTTTAGTTATGTAAATATGATATATAATTATATACATAACATATGTTGTACAGGTAACTCAAATCGAGAACTCTCTGAAAAAAATTCTTAGTTTTCCTCCCAAACCTAATTATATCCAAGATTTCTTCACATCAATAAATGATAGCACTAGTAATACGTACTCTTACTGACTTATAAAGGCACTTTATTAACCCTTTGTCACATGTATTTTATAAATAATTCTCCAGAACGAAGCCTTCCCCTAAAATTTGATTCCACAATAAATCACAGAAAAAAGACAGTCTAAGCCAGACATAAAAATAATTCATACTTACAAAATAAGTTAGTATATAATTATTCGACTTCAAAAGAGCCAATATTTTCAGAAAATATTGAACTTATCCCGAACTTTAAAAAATGATGACTTTTTACAAAATAGTTGTAAGGTACCAACACATTTTTGGGAATACTTAGATTAGGTAAAATACCATTTATCTTTAGTGTGACTGCTACATTTCTGTAGAATTTAAGTCAAAATGTAAACACTATTATACCATTTGACTATTGTGTCTCCATCTACAGAGATGTGTCTACATAATCAGGTTTCTATAGGATATGTGGAATAACTCTCTAACCATCACAGAGCATTGCTGCATTTCCCAAGCCCAGGCTCTCCATTCCTTCCCACTTGATTCCCTGTGCAAGGCACTCTGGGGTTCCAATAGCTCCGACCTTTTAATCTATTCAACCTGTAGAGACTTGCTTTGGCCAGCTCTGTATAAACACTTTGTTTTTCTTAAGAAAATAAACTCTTATTTCAAAACCACTCTTTTGTGGGCAGAGGGCTGTGGTAGAGGCTTGTAAGTAGTAAAACATTTCTCAACACCAGAAAAATACTCTTGACTTTTTTAAAGGATATTTTCAATTAAAAAAAATTAACCGCAGTCATTGAAGAGGGAATGAGATGGCAGTTTATTTGATGCTGATAATTTAATTTATTCTTCTGAAAAATTGCCCCAATTTAAAAAAATCATGAAATAGAAGTTGTATGTACATACTGTTAGCTCATTACTATTGATTATTCTTATGCCACTCATTAATTATTTCAAAGTGAAGTTCAAAACCACAATTACTTTCTACCCTCTTCTCTCAACTGCACTGTCCTGTTCCTACACTCTTGAACAGAATTTTTCAAGTCAAGTTGGCATATTTGCTTTCCTTCAATAGCAGTAACAGAAACGTCTGGGAGAAAATGTGTCTGGGAACAAGCACAAGTCATCATATTTCCCACACTCTATTCCTTATAACAAAGCTATTTGTAATCTTTGCGGACTTCACTTATTTTTCTAATTACAATGTCAAATCTCTGAAGCAATACTTGTCTATTTGAAGCGTACTTTTAAAGTTGAGTCCTACTAAACTGAATTCTAAGACATTTTTTCAACAAGGAATCTATTTGATTGAATAAACTTTAAAATAAAAAAGTATATAAATGTCCATTAGAACACCGATTCTTAGTGGAGAAGTGGAAGAAAAGGAAACTGACAAGGGGAGGCGGGCTTGGCCAGCGAAGTGGGGGATCAGAATCTTGTCATCCCTGAAGAGAAAGGAAGAGAGTGCTCCCAGAAGGAAGTCTGTCACAGTGTCAAATGTGTCAGAGTTCAGAAAATCAGTGACTAAAAAACACCATTTGATTTCAACAAAAAAGTTGGTATCTTCGATGGAAGCAGTTTTAGCAGGGAGCATTTGGAACTCAGCTAGCTAAGAGTTGGAGGTAAACAAGATGTTAGAAAGTAGAAAACTCTAGTGCAGAGTCCTTTCATGAAGTTTGACAGGGAAAGAAAGAGAGAGGAGGAAGCAGCAGAATAAAGATGTGGGGCTGGGATAGAGATTGCAAAATGATTAAACATGGGAGACATTAGAGAACTAGTTTAAGAACAGAAAAAAAGAGTCCAGAGAAAGAATGACGACTCAAGTAGGAAAGAGGATAACCCATGTATCCCAGAGACCCTTAGATGGCAGGAGTGGATAGGATCAGATGGGATACTTTTTTACAGGAAGAGAAACTCTACACCATTGCAATAGAAGTGAGAAAGAATTAATGGGTGACAAAGATAAGATTGGAGTCTATCCTTAGTATCTATATCCGGAGTGCACATTTGTACACATTGCTATGTGCTGTTTCTGAAAGGCCCAACATCCTCCCTCCACGTACACACATCTCCTAGCCATATTGCCATACATAGCTCAAACATGGTTTCTGGAAAGCCTTCCCTGGCAAGTGCAATCTGCTCTGGAAGTTTCTCCTCGTGCTCTCAGATGCTCCCCGCGCATTGCTCTATGCATACTTTGCCTTATAATAGACGTTTACTTGTCAGTCTTCTCCTTTGGACTGCAAACACTTTGAAGGTAGAGGCATATTTTATGTGCCTTTGTATCTCAGAGCCTAACGCATTTGAGGAACTTCGTCTGAACTTGTTAAATCAATGATCCCTTCTACTTAGATGAAATGAACTGTCATGAACACACCTCCTCTGAACACTGTGAGTGGCAGGGCGTGGGAATGGAGGTGAGCTTCCTGTACTCTCTTGCTGTGAATTTCTGCTTTTGGCTTGACTCACTATTCCTTCTTATCATCTTCTCCCTGTAGCTCTTCTTCCCTCTGAGCTTAGCCTCACCCCAGGCTCCACTGACCATGGCTTCCCGACCCTCCTTCTCCATTCCAAAAAGTCACCCTAAGCAACAGATTTTTCATTCCACGTAAGGGTTTAATGGAGAAATTCAGAAATATGCGGCAAAACA
The DNA here is from genome assembly GCF_003031525.2 of Neophocaena asiaeorientalis asiaeorientalis. Taxonomy (NCBI): domain Eukaryota; kingdom Metazoa; phylum Chordata; class Mammalia; order Artiodactyla; family Phocoenidae; genus Neophocaena; species Neophocaena asiaeorientalis. The sequence goes on along the minus strand of NW_020172448.1, from coordinate 885,024 downwards.
ATCAATGCAACGTGAGGTATTAAAGACCATCATAAAAAACAGTTGAAAGTCTCATTGACAATCAATTCCTTCTATAGGGAAACTCTGACTGGATATCTTTCTCCTGAGAACATGACCTACCACTCTTTCCAGGAGATGCCCAATCCTTACCTCTCTCCGGAATTCCTTCTCTACTTTTCTCCCCAGGTTGTGCCACTCACTCCTCCCTACAGGGATCATGGTAGGCAGAATAATGGTCTCTCCAATGTGTCCATGTCTTAATCCTCAAAACCTGTGAATATGTTATGTGGCAAAGGGGAATTAAGGTTGCAACTCAGCTGACCTTAAAGCAGGGAGAGTAGCCTGGATTATCCGGGTGGATCCAAATGTAACCACAAGGCTCTTTAAAAGTGAAGAGGGAGACAGCAATGTCAGTAAGACTCCAATGATCATTACTGGCTTTGAAGATGAAAGGGGCCACAACCAAGGAATGCTGGAGGCCCCTAGATGCTGGAAAGGGCAAGAAGATGTATTCTTCCCTGGAGCCTCCAGAAAGGGACTGAGCCCTCATGCTGACCCGTGTTGGCTTTCTAAGTTACAGAACTATAAGATAATAGAGTTGTGTTATTGCCAACCATTAAGTTTGTAATAATTTTCACAGCAACAAAGAGAGCACAAATACAAGCACCAAGATAACAAATCCAAATTCATTTTGATGTGAAATATCTTAATTCTTTTGACTCAACATCTGCTCTAGTCCAAGCTCTGGGACTTTGCTTTGCCAAATCAAAAGGAACATTAACAAACTTTGCTTTACAAAATAGTTATCTAACCCTAAAATGAATGGAAAAGAACCCTCTCATGCTCAAGCCCTCTTATCATACTTATGACATTTTTTATTTCTATCACAAATACATTGTTCAAAGTATGACTCCAGAAATAACATTATTCCTCTACCAGGAAGGCATTAAAATATGTTTGTGTATCTCACACTATTCATTTTAAATAGGGATATATAAATAACGTGCTTATCGAAGAGAAAGGAGGAGAAAAGCTTGAGGAATAGGAATTTTAAAAGTTTGATTTGCCAAACTCTTCCAGTTTGACTCTGACAACTCAGTGTTAAATAGCTCCTTATTGAAAGAGCAGAATATTAAAGTTTAATGAACTTGAAAAAAAAGTCGTACAACTTAACCCTTTCAATTGTTCAAATAGAGTTTCCTACACTGGACATGAATGAAGTTCTAAAGCAATCCTTCCCAAACTTTAATGTGTAAACAAATCACATGGAGATTTTTTTTAAAATGCAGACTCTAATTCAGTAGGTCTGGGTGGGGGGCTGAGATTCCGAGGTTCTGACTTTCTAAATGCTCCTAGATGATGATGATGATGCAGTTGGCCCCTGGACCACATTTCAAGTAGTAAAGTCATGGAGGACATTGAGGGTCACAGTAAAATCAAATGCTTGAATTCTATGCTTCTATAAATTAAACATATCAAAACTATACACTCACTAGATCTGTTTATGTAGCAAAGAGAAAATTCTATAAAAGTATTATTTGGAGTTGAAAATCATTTTATGACAAGACCTTAACATTATGAATTTCATTTACAATTGTTTATAGCATCATTAAACAATTCTTTTTCAGTGATGGTGTAATCATGGCAAACTCTTGTGTTCCACCTCCCCCCACTAACCCCAGACCCAATGGTTTATATTAAGCATAGGTTTCTGCTAGCTTACTGTAAGAGCCTGTTCATCTGTGTGCCAGGAAATGGTAGGATTAAGAGGTCAGATGCCATTAGCTAGTTCCCTTTGCCACCACTGCCATTGCCTGAGAGATGTTCCAAGTCTCCAGTAGAAGCCTTGCATTTGGTCCCACTTCCAACACGTTGCAGGAATAACAGTACCACAAATCTGATCCTGTTATCTAGATATAAAACTTACCAATGTCTGTTAACAATTCCTCCTAATCCCACCTCCCCCGTGATCTATCTCCTGGCTTGCTCTCCAGTCCCATTTTACGCCAGTCTCTCTCCTTCCTTGTGTCATCTCCAGCCACACAGCTATTATCTCATTTCTTTCAATATTCCAATTTCCCTTCCACCTCAGGCCTGTGTTCATGATCTTCTCTCCCTATAAATACTACTCTCCCCGAACTCCTCACTTTTGATGCTTAACCATTTTTCCAATCTCAACTCAAAAGTCACTTTCTTGTCAAAGCCTTCTTTGAGGCCTCAGACTAAGTCATGTGTCCTTGCCACACACTCTCATAAGCATCTTTAAATGCACTTATCACAGCTCATAATTATATACTTGGGTGATTGTTGATCACACTTTTTCTTCCTAAATGATCATATGTCCCATGAGGGCAGGTCTGTCTGTCCCCCCGCTCCCTCTATTATACCTATATTGCTTAGCATAGTAGAAATCATTTAATAAATATTGATGAAGGGATAAGTGCAAAATTTCTTTTTTAATGAGCCAACTTAGCTAACATTAGAATGAGGGATATATTTGCAAATAGAAAAATGGCTGACTTGGAAATGAAAATTTAGAACAACTAAATTCATGGATGACAGATAATATGTTAGGCTGATCAGTTCTTACCTATATGATCCGTTTATTTGTTCATTTCTTATCCATCACCAGGGCTATGCAAGGTATTGGGAATATAGATATGAATCTAGCTGGGCCCCTCTCCTTGGGCAGCTGAGTCTAGCACACACTCCCTGTTGATTGTGCAATGCTCAAATGACCTGAAAGAGGTTTGTGCACAGTTTTCAGTTTTGTCTAAACCTATGATTACAATGGAGACTGTGCAATCAGGGCATGGTTAGAATCTGACTCATGTCATTTTCCAGATGAAGACCTGTATGAGCTGCCTGCTCTGTGTTTTAAACAACACAGTGGCTAAATATTGTTCCACTGCAATGAAGCAAGACATAGCCTTTTGCCATCTCCTCCTCTCCACTAAGTGTTGTTTGCAAATTCAACAATGATCAGAATCTCTGTTACGTAAATGCTTAAAGAAAAATAACACTACACACTTCATAACACTAGAGCAATCGCATTTCCATTGCAGCTATATTTGAACACAAAGCAGACATTTTGATGTTTTCCGTAAACTCACAAAACAGAATTGTACCTCTATATTTTTTAATTTTAAAAGGAATAAAAATATAAACATTTAAAAAATCTGATGATTCCCATCTTAGTTTTAAAGAAGTTTTTGTTTATGTAGAGCCAAGAGGCACTTTACGAAACTTCAGGACTTCACCAAAAGGAACAGTTCCTAGCCAGAAGAAAAAAAAAATGATGCTGATTTTGAAGATTTATTCATAAAACAAATATTTATTGAGTTCTGCTTTTACTCCAAGTATCTTCTTAGAGACAAATGTCTTTATACTCAGGGAACTAATGTTTTCATTAGGGGAAACTAGCAAGATAATGATAGATAGTGATAAATATTTTGAAGACAATGCAGGGTGAATCAAGATAGAGTTACGGGGATTGATTTGGAAAGGAAATATTTGAGCTGAAACTTGAATCCTGAGCAGAAGAATGCCTTGCAAAGAGCTGGAGGAAGGACAGAGAGACAAGGATGCAGAAGACTTACAGCAGAAACCATGGTGGCATCTCAGAGGAACAGAGTCAGATGGCCCAAAGCCAAAGAGGGAGACAGTGCCCAGATCATGCGGGTTTGATTTCTAATTACAATTGGAAATCACAGGAGAATTTCAAGCAGGAATGATGTAAAGTTTAAAAAGTTACTCTGGAGGTAATAGGAAATAAAGTATAGTTGAACAAGAGAAGAAGGAGGGAGAGATCAGTTTGGTTATTGCATTAGACCAAGGAAGAGCTGGTGATAGCTTGAATCAGAGCAGTAGCCATAAAACTGGAGTGAAGTTCTTGGACTCAAAACGTAACTCTATACACAAACACTGCAAATAAATTCTAGTTGAGCAGGTATCTTACATAGGAAATTTCTCCATAAGACAACTGCCATTCTCCACAGGCCATTTTAAGAAAGCATGCTATAGCTGTGGCTAAAGTAATGGGCTTATTTCATATACAGGTTCAGTTAACAAACAGTACTTTGAGTTCAGCCAGTATGTTGGATTCAGTCAGCCATCTTTCCAATATTTGCCTTTAGTTATAAATAGGTCATGGTATTGAAAAGGGATGAATATTATCAACTTTTTGAAAACAGATACCCTACAATTAATGAAATATGACAAAAATGCCTCATCAAGGCACTCATTTTAGTAAAAGAAGTGGTAACTTCATACATTGACAAGATTAATCTCCTAATCAGAGAATGGAAAGGCAACTAAAACTTATTTAGGACCTGGAGTATTTTTAAATTTGGAATGTACTCTGTAAATACAAATACTACCAAATAAATAATACTTAAAAAACAGAATAGCTTTCTAGTTATTTCACCCCATTGTCCAAAATACTTGTAGACAACTGTACCTGCTTTTTTTTTTTTTTTGCGGTATGCAGGCCTCTCACCACTGTGACCTCTCCCGTTGCGGAGCACAGGCTCCGGACGCACAGACCCAGCGGCCATGGCCCAACGGCCCAGCCGCTCCGTGGCATGCGGGATCCTCTCAGACCGGGGCATGAACCCGTGTCCCCTGCTTCGGCAGGCGGACTCTCAACCACTGCACCACCAGGGAAGCCCTGTACCTGCTTTTTTTACATTGGAAAACCCGATGCTCCAATGTACAACAATCACCTGTATAACATGGTTAATCCTTTCATGCTAGGCTTTGATTAGAGCCCATTTTACTTCCATGGCCAAAGACATTAAGGTTGTTAATCACCAGAGTATAACACATCAATACTTTGTTGATTTCTTAAATTAGAATTTATGAAATAAATAAAATTTTACATCACCATTGTGCTAGATGGGACTGAATTTTTAAGACTATTAAAGAAAATTGGAAGTTCCTTTAGTAGCAGTAAATGATATTTAAAGAATAATAATTTCCAAATCATGTTTTCTACTAAAGTGTAATTCTTCATGAAACAACTATTTTTTTAAAACATATTTTAATTTTCATTGTTTTCACTTTATAACTACTTTGTAAATATTTTGGAACTGAGTTTTTCATTTAATATATTGCTAACATTCATCCATATTGATGCATGTCACTACAGTTTATTCATATTGACTAAAATATTCCATTCTGCAAATATTACTGTATATTCATACAATCTCTTGTTAATGGACATTTGGGTTATTTTCAGATTTTTGCTGTTTGGAGAATAAACTATGTGTCCTTGTACATGTGCGAAAGTTGTTCTTGGATAAATACCTAGGAGAGGAATTGTTGGATCCTAAGGAATGTAAATATTCAACTTTAAGAAAAAAAATACCAAACTGTTTTCTAAAGTAGTTGAATCAATTCACATTCCCACCAGTGAAAAATAACAGACCCTGTGGATTTACATCCTCTCCAACACTTGGTATTGTCAGATTTTTCTACTGTGTCAATAAAAGTGATATAAAGATTTATCTAATTAATATCTGGGTATTTTCATTTCCCTGATGAGGAAAGATATTGAACATCTCTTCATACATTTAATGGACATAAGTGTTTTTTCATATGTAAAATGACTGCTCCTGTCTTTTTCCCATTTTACTATCAAATTCTTTGCAGTTTGTTATTGATTTTTGGCTTAATTTCATATTCTTGATATTAAATCCTTATTTGTTGTGTTTATTACAAATATCTTCATCCAGTCTGTAATTGCTTACTGCTCATTATCTCTAAGATTTATTTAATAAACCAAAGTTTTTAATTCTGTGTGTAAATTTATTAATATTTCCTTTTATAATCAGTTTTTCTGTACTGTTGAATAAATCTTGTCTTAGCTTAAGGTGTAAAAGATATTCAATTAATTTTTTTCTTCTAAGGCTTCAAATGTTTAAATTTAAGTTCTTAATTCATTTGGAACCATTTTTGTATTAAGTATCTTTTTGGCAAGAAGTAACTATTTTTTCAGTTCCATTTATTGGATAGCCCTGTCTTTCTCCACTTATCTCATTTGCCATGTCTATCAAATTCCAAAGTTTTATACATTCTTAGGTGTATCCATGCATCTATCCTATTCTATTCGTTGACTTGGGTACACCATTGCTACCAACAGTGTCTTAATTACTATAACTTTATACTAAGTCCTGATATCTGATAGGACATATCTCCTCTCCCTCCTTCTGCAGAAGTTACCTGGATACTTTTGACTTTTTATTCTTTCACATAAATTTTAGGAGTATTTTATTATTTTTCATGAAAATCCATTTTAGGACTTTATTGAACTTGCATTAAATTTATAGGATCAATGTGGAGAATATATCATCTTTACAATAATAGCTCTTCCTACTGATAAACATGATATACCTCTTCATTTATGTTTGTTTGCTTTAATAGCTCTTAATGAGGATTTATAATTTCCTGTAGAAGTCTTGCTCATCTATTGTTAGATTCATTTCTAGATACATGATATTCTCTGACCGTATTACAAATGGCATCTTGTCTTTAATTAACTTTCCAGTTGTTTGCTGTGTGTTTATAGAAATGCAACTGACTTTATTATCTTGCTAAATTCTCCAATGATGCAATACAATGATGTCTAATAATTTATAAATTGTTTTGTGTTTTCTGTTAGCAATCATATTACTGCAAATAATTCAACTTTACTTCTCTTTTTACAATTCTTAAGCATCTCATTTTGTTGTTGTTGTTTTATTTTGCTGGCTAGGACCTCCAATAAAATGTTGAACAGACGTAGTGATAGTGGGCATCCTTGTCTCATTTCAAATATTGAAACTGCCTTACATCCTTGGAATAAACACTTGATCGTGATGTATAATTATTCTATTTATTGCTGAATTCTATTTGCTAATATCTGTTGAGGATTTTTATATGTATATTCATGAGAGATATTGGCCTGTAATTTTCTTTGTTTGAACTGGGTTTTTATTTTCTTGTTTGATATCAGAGTAATACTAGCATCTTAAAGGAAGTTGGGAAGTGTCCCCTCCTTTTTTAGTTTTTGGAAGAGATTGTATAAATTTTGAATTACTTCTTCCTTTAATGTTTGGTAGGATTCTGTAAAACCATCTGGTACTGGAGATTTCTTTTTGGGGAGTCTTTTAATTACAAATTCAATTTACTTAATATTTATAGGGAAACAACTATTTTTATATGTAAGAAATTGCATTCATATTCAGAACCATAACCATATAATTTCAAATAGTATGATCTATCCATTTTCAAAAATATGTCAAAATTTCTGCTCTTGTTTTTAAATAACAAACTCTACATTCCTGAAAATATACTCTCTTTATCCATTGTTATTTTTGGTCTCTGAAACTGTAACTCACAGAAAGTGTAACTCACGGACACAGAATGTTTTAATTAACAGTATTGAACAAATAATATTTCTGGTTTAAATTTTCCACATTTGAACCAGGAATGAAAAGTGAAACTAATATTTGAAAAAAATGTGTTATTTCTCCCCAATTATTTTCTGAGTTTTACTAGACATAAAAACAAAGAGTTTTCAATGAAGGCTAGTCAGTGTGTGGACTAGTAAGGGCTATTCTCTTTCTGTTTTTCTTATAATTAAAAATATTCCTAAGTGAATCTATACCTCCGAAAGGAGTACATAATTACCTCCTGGATTAGAGTCTCATTCTCTTTTCTGTATTAAAACTCAACATATGCAATGACAATTTTAATTAAAAATAGTTGAGTATATAAAATAGTTCATGAACACTAAGAGCCACAGTATTCATGAGTAAAGGAGGGCTAATTTCCAAATAAAACTCATGCCTGTAGACTATTAGCCTAGTTTCCTGATTCTGCACACTTTTCAATTGATTTTGCGTTGCTTCGTGATTTGCAGCAATTTGAAACCTATAAATCATAGGTTTCATAGTAATTATAGTACCAAATGAAAATTTAACTGTGGGAAAGAGCTCCCAAATTCCTTAGAGAATTAAAAGTGGAGTTTGTGTTGAACTCAGTAACTAAGAGAGAGAACTATAGCCAAATTCTCTGAGAAAAAAGTTCCACTTTTAGAGAACATCGATTATCAATAGTATGGGAAACAAATCCTAAACATTGCTTTTCTGGGCAAATTATATTTTGATATAATTTCAAACAGTGTAAAGTTATAAGACTCTTATGAATAACTCCCGTATATTCTTGACCCAGACTGAACAACTGTTTATAACTAGCACCATTTACTTTATCATTCTCTCTCTCTATCTCTCTATCAACTTTTTCTGACCTTTTGAGAATAAGTGTAGACATCTTGCAGTTGATCCCTAAATAACAACATATATTTTCTAAGAACAAGGACATGCTCTTAAAAGATCACAGTATAATTATTAAAATCAGGAAAATCCATATGGATTTGACATTATTAGCTACACATATTCCTTTTAAAAGTTTCATCAAGTTGTTCCATTAATGACTAATATCCTTTAAAGCCCTGTTTGCCCTCCGCCTGTGATCCGCCCTCTGTCTAGAATCCAACCCAGGATCGCATATTGCATTTCGTGGGCACATCTCTTTAGTCTCTTTAAATCTTGAACTGTTTTTCCATCTTGTTTCATGACCTTAACATTATCTAAGAGTACAGGTCAATTATTTTGTAAAACATCCCCCAATTTGAGTGTCTCTGATGTTTTCCCATAGTTACATAATATTAGACATTTTGGATAGGAATATGAGGATTCCTATCCAATGAGGATTTTTCCCATTATTGATGATGTTAAGTTTGACCAAATGAATAGGGTGGTGTTTATGAAGTTACTACCTTTCCCTTTAAAATCAATAAGTTTGTGGTGAGTTATTTAGAGATTATAAAAATATCTCTGTGATAGTTAATTTTATGTGTCAACTTGGTTAGGTTCTTGTGCCCGGTTGTTTGGACAAACACTAATCTAGATGTTGCTGTGAAGATATTTTGTAGATGTTTACATTTATGATTTGTTGACTTTGAATAAAGATTACTGTCAAACGGAGCTGGAGGAATCAGGCTCCAAGACTTCAGACTATATTACACAGCTACAGTAATCAAGACAGCATGGTACTGGCACAAAAACAGAAATATAGATCAATGGAACAGGATAGAAAGCCCAGAAATAAACCCACACACATATGGTCACCTTATTTTTGATAAAGGAGGCAAGAACATACAATGGAGAAAAGACAGCCTCTTCAATAAGTGGTGCTGGGAAAACTGGACAGCTACATGTAAAAGAATGAAATTAGAACACTACCTAATGCCATACACAAAAATAAACTCCAAATGGATTAAATACCTAAATGTAAGACTGGACATTATAATACTCTTAGAGGAAAACATAGGCGGAACACTCTATGTTAGAATCTGTCATACGGAGTGAAGTAAGTCAGAAAGAGAAAAACAAATACCGTATGCTAACACATTTATGGAATCTTAAAAAAAAAAAGAAAAAGAAGGTTCTGAAGAACCTTTACTTTGTTATAAAGCAGAAACTAACACATCATTGGAAAGCAATTATACTCCAATAAAGATGTTAAAAAAAAAAAAAGATTACTGTCAATAATGTGGGTGAGCCTCATCCAATCAGTTGAAGACTGTAGAAGGAAAATCTGAGTTTTAAAATTTTTATTATTTTTTATAATAATAATTTTTATTATTAAAATTTTTATTGAAGTATAATTGCCTTACAATATCATATTAGTTTCAGGTGTTTTACATAGTGATTTAATATCTTTATACATTATGTAATGATCACCACAAGTCTAGTTACCATCTGAAAACCTGGGATGTTTTTAGAACTGTGTATATGTATATAAATATGATATATATTATAAACAATAGATTATATATCTTTATAGGGCTTTATACAAAGAAGAGAGGGAGAGAGAGATGTACTCTCTCTCTATATATATATATATTATAAATTTCCTATTGGCTCTGCTTCTCTGGAGATCTCTGACTTATACAATCCATTCCTCATAAGACTTTTGCTCACTAGGTTCAGCATTCACTGATGATTCCTGCCTGAATCAAGCATTGCTATGATGATTGCTGAATGGTAATTTTCTGTCATCCCCTCATTTAGTTGGCCTTCTAAGGAAAAACTTTCCTTTCTTCTTCATTTATTTTTTCATATATTTATTTATATCAGCATAAACTCATGGGTTCTTATTTTATTCAATAGGCTGTAATCAATTACTATTGTTATTCAGGTTTATGGCTAAATTGTTCTAACGTGACCAGTTGGAGGCCCTTCAAGCCAGCTCCTGTGTCCTTCTGGCACGTCCCCATCATAGCTTGAGTACTTCCATACTTTCTGTTACAAGATGTTCCAGGCTTATCTTGTACTTTCCCTGCCCCAGCTGTGAACTGACTAATGCATTTTTCTAAGGAACCCCAATTATTTTTTCGTGGAGGATGGTATTTAGAAACCAAGGTCTGGGCTATAGGTACCCACTGTACAATTTAACGGCAGTTGACATGAAACCTCAAGATAATTTAATCAATTCAATTCAATCATTGAGTCTTAACTATATAGAAAAACTGCAGGATATTCTAATAAGAAGGAAATAAGCGATTCAACAGGGTTTACATTTAAAGTCAATTGAAAAATATTATTTCAGATTTGGAAAAGTTTTCTTCTTGTCATCTTCTCCAATTTGATCTGTAAGTTAATTAAACATTATTCAAAAACTAATAGTTGATTTAAACATCTAAACAATTTAAAAACAAAACTATAGAAATTAGAAGAAATACAAAGCATCACTTATCAGCGGGGTGGAAGAAGAGTGTGGAATGTGTTCAAAAGATGGGAAATATCTCGTATTGACATAGATGTGGGGGAAACAGTGTTCTAATACACTGCAGGGACAGTGTAAATTGTTACTGTTATAAAGGACAGCTTGGGAAATCTATAAAAGAAAAAAACAGCCCATGCCCTTTGACACTCCGCATGTACAAGTCTACATTAGGAATATGCTAGTTCATGAGCACAAAGAGATAAATACAAGTCTATTAATTATGACAGTTTTGGTCAGGGTAAAATACTAGAAGCAACTCAAATATGCATCAGAACAGGGCAGGTTAAATAAAATTGTGTTATGGGTGTGCTGTAGAGTACTAGAGAAGGTAAAAGAATAAGTTAGATATCTATGTGCGGCTGTGAGAAAATCTTTAAGACAGGTTAAGTAAAAAAAAAAAAAAATGTGCAGGATAGTCCATATTATTTCTGTGGAAGGAAACATTACAGATGAAAATGTTAATGCAGAGAAAAGGGTCTGGGAAAAATAATGTAATGATTAATTTATGGGAGGGACATGGAATTTAGGGAGATGAGAGACTGAATTTTACTCTTTACATCCCTTTAGTATTTGATATTTTTTGATCAAGAAAGCATTATATATTACTTAAATGAAATGTTTCCAAGTTATTGGAAAAACTGACTTCTAAAACCATGATCTTAACACTATATTACAATAGAATCTTTGGCCTTTCCCCTTTCCTGCATTAGTTATCTATGGTTGCATAACAAATTCCTATACAATAAGTGCCTTAAAGGCTTAAAACAACGAACATTTATTATCTCACAGTTTTTGTGGATCAGGGCCCCTGGGTCTTGCTCAACTGGGTGCCTCTAGGTCAAAGTTTCTCATGAGGTTGTAGTCAAGCTGTTGGCTGGGGCTGCAGTCTCAAGGGAAGCCTCAATTAGGCGCTGAGAGTTTTGGAGAGGCACAGCTCTCTTCTTATTTTTGAAACTTCTAACATATTAGAAATAAAGCTATCTAAAAAAGTTAATAAAATTGTAGTTTAACTTTCTTGTTTATATTAAACAAATTAATCTTTTTAGGATGAAAATATAATTTTTCTATTTACAAGATAACTCCAGAATTTATAAAAACTGGTATGGTCTGGTATTAGGATACAAATTAAAGTTGTGAAACACATTCTTTCAATCCTATACGATTTTATGTTACTCTTTTTGGAGAATATTTTAAAAGTCAACGTTTGACACCCTTCATGAACATGCAATTCTAGACAAATGACCCTCCTGGTAGCCCGCTTTGTGACAAGCCCTATTTTATTCAACATTGGATGGGTTTAATGTTGTGTGGTTCTAAAGTATTTACTATCACACAAAATATTGTAGACTTACATTCTATCTTAATATTCTACCTTAAACTTAGGCTAAAATTCTGTAAAACGGAACATTAAGTTCTGCAGAACATATACAATAAACTTTATATGCATTTATAATAAAAATATTAAGAAAACATCTTTAAAATCAAGCTCCAGAAGAAATGTTCTGAGCCTTACTGATGGTATTAACAGTAATGAAAATGTCTAGATAAGCATATTCAGTTATTGCAGTGCGGAAACTCCTTCCCTGTTTCTGATGAAACAGAAACTTTTCTGCGGAGGGAGTTCTAATAACATGACATGCTTGAGGCTTTCCCTTTCTATTTTTTGGGGGGGTGGAGTGGTGGGTCAGTGCACCTGTGTGCAGAAAAGATGTATTTTGCTCTGCTCCTATGTTATACATCCTTCAGGGGCAAGCAGTCATATGAAGGAGCTGCAGCAGCACAAGGCTGTCCATGAACGAATAAGTAAGTAATGTAATTTCAGTGTCTTGGAACTAGGAAGCTCAGATGCTCTCAGGTATGTCAGAAAATGAGCTTTATCATCAATACAAGTGATATTGTACTCACCATTCACCTTCTCTTCAGATTTACTTCGCAATTAGTTCAGAACTCATGTAGGAAACAAATGTGTTATGTTGGTAGCTCCCTGTTATGGGTTGAATTGTCCCACCCCACCCCCAGAAGGATGTGCTGAGGTCCTAACTCCTAGTACCTCAGAATGTAAACTTGCTTGGAAATAGGGTCATTGCAGGTTTATATAGTTAAGTTAAAATGAGGTCATGCCGGGGCAGGGCGGGCCCTTAATTCAATATGACTGGTGTCTTCATAAGAGAAAAGAGACCCACAGGGAAGTTGATGACGTGAAGGTGGGCGCAGAGACTGGAGTTGCCACACACCGAGGGGTACCCGGATTACCAGAATCTGGAAGAGGCAAACAAGGGTCCTTCTCTAGAGGCTTCAGAGGGAGCATGGCCCTGCCAGTACCTTGATTTCAGGCTTCTTGTCTCAAAAGTGTGAACAAATTTCTATTGATTTAAACTACCTACTTTCTGGTACTTTTGTTATGACAGCCCTAGGAAACTAACACACACCCCCTTAAAATATCAATAAATATAAGACCTAAATGAACTAATCTGGAATTTTACTTTCTCCTCTTCCTATCAAGATGGGAAAAAAAATTGTTGAAAATCTTCATTCACTATTGGTGTTAATGAAACCAGTTTACCCCTAAATTACTAAACTTCTTGTTACAGTATAGAGACATCAGTTCAAAAAACACCCAGGGGCTTCCCTGGTGGTGCAGTGGTTGAGAGTCTGCCTGCTGATGCAGGGAACACAGGTTGGTGCCCCGGTCCGGGAAGATCCCACATGCCGCGGAGCGGCTGGGCCCGTGAGCCATGGCGGCTGAGCCTGCGCGTCCGGAGCCTGTGCTCCGCAACGGGAGAGGCCACAACAGTGAGAGGCCCGTGTACAGCAAAAAACAAACAAACAAACAAAAAACACTCAGGAGTCAGGACTTCCCTGGCGGTCCAGTGGTTGATACTTTGCCTTCCAATGCAGGGGGTTCAGGTTCGATCCCTGGTCAGGAAGCTAAGATCCCATAAGCAGTGAAAGGATTTCATTCAGTTGTATTCAAGACAGCCTGATAGCAGTGGTTAAATCCAACTACAGATGAATACAAAAGGAAAACTGCTCCCTGTCGTTGATAAACACAGGATAACACACATGATATCCATGTGTGTTAGAAGATCCTTTGATTGAATTATCATCTTTGAATAGGAAACAAAAATGGATCATGAGTGAAACATGACCCAGCTTAATTTACGAAAAACAGAAATGGACTCAAATTTTATTTCTTTAGCTGGTACCTCTAGGGGAATCTGTAATATGAAGGATACAGAATCACTCCTTTGTGAATATTTCAGTGCTTTTGAGATAAAAGAATGGGCTAGATGTCAGAGGCAGGCATAAACGGATACTCTAAAGGGGAAAAATATTTTTATTCAGACATAAGTAAAACTCATATATTCCAAAATATTTTGTTGTGCCTTTGATTTAATTTAATCTAGAAAAAACAAAGTAGTGCTAGTGAGAGTTGATCAGCTAAAAATATCTACAATAAGTAAACAAAGTCTGACTTTAATTTAATGTGTCAGAATGATCAATGTTACTAAGCACTATAAATGTGGTAATAAATGTATCCCTTTTACAACTGTATATTGATATAAGCAGTTAGCATATGAGTTAGCTGTGTTTCAAAAGCAGACGTCTAAGTTGTTTGGAACAAAGAAAATGTTGCTTTATTGTAAACATTCTAGTTCCCAGGCTGGCCTACAAAGCCTATTTAATACGAGGCTTTTTCAAGATATATTTGTAGCAAAAATACTGATGAAAACACTTTTATAACTCTTCAATTATTATTATGATATAAAGCATAAGTGGGAAAATATTTTTTCTTTTGTTTTTTTTGAAGTTCTAGTATTTGAAGAGTACATTTAAGTGAGCAGAAAATGAAGTCTTTTTCTACATTCTGAAGGAAACTTATTTTCAAGGCTTTAGAAATTAAAGGAGCCAGGTTTTTTCTTCCTTCCTCCCTCCCTCCCTCCCTTTCTCTCTCCTTCTTTCCCTCCCTTCCTTTCTTCCCTCTCTCTCTCTCTCTTCTTTTGGAGCCTAATCTAACTGAGAAAAACTATTATTTGCAAATGAAGTATTCTAACTGATACTAGTACTTTTGGTAGGAACACCTCTCCTTTGTTGTATTTGTTATAGTCTGTTATATTCCTCCATATTGACTCATCCTGTGGTAACTGGGTTGTGATATTTAACTGTTCTCTGCTTCTTTCAGAGTAGTATTTCCATCTTAGATGGGAAAGAGTTTACTCCTGTTTTTTAGTCCATTTGATTTCTATTTTACTTAGATTTCATCTCAGTGTTCCCCCAAACAGTTCCTCATTATTTATGCTTTTACTTTTTAAAATTTAAATTACATAAAAATACTTAGGAAGGCATAAAACTCTCATAAGCCATTTTATGCACTTTCTTAAGTTCAGAAGAGTTGAAGGTGTTCAGTATAGCAATATGTGGAATTCTAGCCTTAATGTCAAAGAGGTTCAGTAAGCATTAAAAAATAAACATAATTCTTATAAATACTTACCCACTTTTTTTTTTTTTTTGAATAAACCGATCCATTGATTACATGAGCTGCCTGCCTCGTTTTTCAGTCTCAATGGTGGGCACTTCTCGTTCCCTTCATCCTCCAGCACCTCACCCACTGCTGTGGGTTCAGTAGCGTCCCTCCAAATTTATATCCATTCTGAACCCAGAATGAGGCCTTATTTTGGAAACAGGGTCTTTACAGATGTACTTAAAATGAGGACATACTGGATTATGGAGAGCCCTAAATCCAACATCTGGTGTCCTTATAAGAAGAGGGAAATCTGGACACAGACACAGAGGGAAAGCCATGTGATGATGGAAGCAGAGCTGGGGGTGATGCAGCTCCATGCCCAGGGGTGCCAAGGATTTCTGGAAACTTGACATTAATAATTTGATAAATTAATAGGTATATTTTTTACCACGATCACTATGTTTAACAGTAAGTTGGCTGAAGTAATCACATAAAAATCATACCTTGGGCTTCCCTGGTGGCGCAGTGGTTGAGAGCCCGCCTGCCGTTGCAGGGCATGCGGGTTCGTGCCCTGGTCTGGGAGGATCCCACATGCCACAGAGCGGCTGGGCCCGTGAGCCATGGCCGCTGAGCCTGCGCGTCCGGAGCCTGTGCTCCACAACGGGAGAGGCCGCAGCAGTGAGAGGCCCGCGTACCACAAAAAAAAAAAAAAAAAAAAAATCATACCTAACTGAACTTGAGAAAACATACCTAAACATTTTGCATATGTAGAATCAGACATTTATAAAGTGATCTAAGAAATGGAAATGTAATACCAATATTCTTTAAACATTCAAGCTTTATTTTGACCTTTTGTCCTTTATTGGTAAATTTTGCTGCAGATTCCTGATGTGAAACTTTGTTATTATTTATATTGTATTAGCTGTACACTGACTGAACATCTGATGAATTAATCCATTATTTCACACATTAGTGCCCTTGATTAATACAGCAGCCAAACTCTTAGAATTTTTGTGAAAAGCAACAGAATTTGTTTTGACATTATTTTCATGTGAGTCAGATTTTTGGTAAGGAAACCATAATTAGTCGATGTTAAAACACTCAGTGAAGTAAAACATGTATTTATATTGTACAGGATGCCAAGGTATGTGCCACTGTGAACTAGCAAGTTCTTTCTGGCAGAATCACATCAGTCAGCTAAAGACCATGAATGGTATGTCATCTACAGCTGAATTATATCAAGGTGGGGCTGAAATTCAGGTGGTACATTGTTTGCCTGGTACATGTCACTTAAGTAATGAAAAACTTGTAATGCCTTGGTCACCCTAGTCCTTCCTCTGAACCCCCAGATCTTCTAGGGCTCTTTGCCAATGCTCTGGCTTGTGTCCTTTTTTTTTGCGGTAGCGGGCCTCTCACTGTTGTGGCCTCTCCCGTTGCGGAGCACAGGCTCCGGACGCACAGGCTCAGCCGCCATGGCTCTAGGGCCCAGCCGCTCCGCGGCATGTAGGATCCTCCCGGACCGGGGCACGAACCCGTATCCCCTGCATCGGCAGGCGGACTCTCAACCACTGCGCCACCAGGGAAGCCCTGGCTTGTGTCCTTCTTAACTGGTCATTTCCCGTGCTGTACCAGTTGTTAAATATTTTTACACCATCCTTGGATCAAAGTGCTAACAGCATTTGTAGGTTGGTATATGCTATACTGAGATTTTTCAATGAAAAGTTCACACCGTTAATAAGCAAATGCAACGGCAACTTCAGGCTTCTGTTTGACTTAGCTGATTTCTTTAAGGAACATGACAGTTCTTCCACATTACTGGGGTAAAAACTGCTTTGTCCCTCTTAGAAAGGTGTGGGGAGGTGAGTCAAACACCTCTCCCCAAACCTCCCCCAACAATGCTAGCCTGTTCTCTGTAAATGGAATTAGTGGGAGGTATCCCCAAGTATTTTGACACTTATCTCACAAACAGGTAATGTAACTCCCTTAGGATTGCAGTTGGGCAATTCTGCCCTTTATATAAACAGTTACTGATTCCCTCTTTGGAAAGAGCTCTGTGTGGCTGCCTTTGGAATGAAATCACCAGCTACTCAGCTCACAGCAGAAGCTGCTGCTACTTCTCCAGTCTGACTTGGCCAGTGACAGTGGAAACGCCGGTCCTTCAACCCCTCCTTAAAATCCTCAAAATTCTGTCCTCCTCTACTCTCTCTCCTTCCTCTTCCCCCACCTCACCTTTCCCTACCCACATTCCAATAGCCACTTAGGGTGCTTAAGGTAGCAGGAGTTAAATGAATGGGGCAAAGAACAAGGGAAAAAGTGAGGAAGATGTGCTTAGTGAGATCTATGGACGCATATATCTCTGGCTTCACTTTTTACTGAAATTGAATTCTTTAGCACACATCTACCCACACACCCCATCTGATTCAAGTTCCTCTGTTCAGTCCTGTCAACACCAAACTCTTTTACTTATTACCACATAAAGGAGCAACATTTTCCCAATTTAAAAATTTCATGATTCTAAGAAAATATGTTTTCCCCCAAATAAAGAATAAATAAATCCCTGTATTCTCTGGGCCGGTCATAGCAGGACTTTATAGGTTAATATTATAATATTTTATTTGGGCTGATAGTCCAATGTGTTTGCATTTTCTAAACACACAAGGACTACTTGAAAACACAGGTAGTTCACAACACAGGCAGTGGAGTGGGTGAGTGGGGAGAGTGACAGGAAAAAATGAGCCTTAACAGTTAAGCAAAATGAATAAGCCATGTTGATATCGATGCAGTGTTGACTAGAGTGTGATCACCATTGGAGTGTCTTCTGACCCCATCTAGGTTTTCAAAGCTGTCAGTAGAGTAGCACTGGAGACAGCAAATCATCTCCTGAAAATGTCTTGGCTGATGTCCATTTCGGAATGGAGAAGTCAGAGAGGAGACTGCCGGGCTTGGGAGAGCATAAGAATTATTCCTGAAAGGGATCAAATACATATTTGGGGAAGAAAAAGTGAACAATTAGGAAACAGACATGATGTGTCACAGGAGATGACATAAGCTATTGGGGTGAGTGGCACTAATAACTATGAAATCTGTTGCGCTAGCATATCTGAGTCGAGAGGCCTGGCAGTCTAGCATTCCATAGGCCTGAGATTCCAAAACAGTAGCAGCTAATCCCCATTCAATCCTCTTGAAATTTCATCCCTGCATAATCCACAATCTATTCTCAAATGCTTTCCATCAACGTTTGACGTAGGAAGCTATAAATTATCCATGAATATTCAGGTTTGTATGAATGTACAGTATATGCTGATTTCTTCAAAGACACCTTAACTCCAATAGCTGGAATTAATTCAGTACAAGGGTATTAATAACATGAAGCTAAGCATGTGTGTGCTACAGTCCAGAGGTGAAGTCTGAAAGGTCATTTCAGGAATAGCATTATTAATTCTCAGTAAACTCATGAGGGAAATAAATGATTGGCTAATTATATCTCATTGGGGTAATAATTCACAACTAAGTTGACATGCTTTTAAAAATCATATTATCTGAACCAGAGCTATTTATGTGTGTGTGTGTGTGTGTGTGTGTGTGTGTGTGTGTGTGCATGCAGTGTTTCAAGGTCCTAGAAGGAAAAATGTGTTATCCTAGTACTAGTTTATTGGGATAAAAAGTAAAGTTACCCATTTCTAAGTATTTAAGATAAACTTCTGTTTCAAATGTATGATTTTACTTTAATTTAATAATGAACTTCAGCATTTAAGGTTTTATTTCAAAAACAATATTTGAAGTGAGATGGGGAAAACATATAAAGTTTTAACTAGATTATACATAAATCATAATCACTGGCAATACAGAGGCATATTAATTCAATAATAATTATTTCTAGATTCCTTTTAGACTGTTATGTAATTATCTTTTTTTTTTGAAATTAAAACACAAGCAAAGAAGTCATTTTCACTGATTCATCTTTGAACACATTATAACATCAAATGCAAATTAAATGGGAGATTCTCAGTTTAAAAAGAAAGTGACTCACCACCATTGTAAAAACTTCAAAATCATATTTGCTTTACCAAATAACCTCGTCCAGAGAGTTAAACCCAAGACAAACAAAAACAGCAAAAAAGAAAACTTGTTCAATAACTAATTTTGGTCAATAATTTTTCAGTTAAGCAATACTGATTACTTGCTCAGATTTATTTTGAAGGTTTCTTTTTATTTTAGAAACTAAATTTCAATGGGCTTGGGGTACAAAGGGAAGCTGAATTATAGTCCTCCCACTCCAGGCAGATTTTTTTTTTTTTTTTCGGCACGCGGCCTCTCACTATTGTGGCCTCTCCCGTTGTGGAGCACAGGCTCCGGAGCGCAGGCTCAGTGGCCATGGCTCACTGGCCCAGCCGCTCTGCGGCATGCGGGATCCTCCCGGACCGGGGCACAAACCCGTGTCCCCCGCATCGGCAGGCGGACTCTCAACCACTGTGCCACCAGGGAAGCCCCAGGCAGATATTTTTAAAATTACTCAGCTATGAAGAGTATTTAGGAAAAAGCCTTTCTATTTGATTTTTCATTCCATTAGTTGAAATGTAGAAGTATAGATTATGGTCCATTGTTAAAATGTTGGGTTAGCAATAATTTTTTTTTTTAAATAAAGAGCTCAGTCATTCTATCATATATATACATATATGTTGCATTCTATAATTTGAAAGCTCATTTCTATATATATTATTATTTTAGCCTCACATTACCTCTTTGAGACTAAGACATTGTAGGCACTAGACTCCAGGTCTTCTATACACTGTCACTCTTTTCTTCTAATTAGATGACTTGATATGCTTGAAGATTATTTTCTATTGTCCGTTTTAGAGATCAAGGTAGGCAAAACCTTATTTTCACAGTTGTTATGAGATTTTCACAGTATTCACTTTCTTCTTAAAGTTGCAATTTATAGAAAAAAATGAAATTATTTGGAACGACGCTATGTTGACTAACGTAAAATAGTGAATAAGGTTTAAAACTTGTCTGAATGATTATATATCAAATGAGTTAAGGAAATTAGAATGTCACTTAAGATACTCAGAGATGATGCTGAGAACAAACACTCTTGCTGATATACAGCTTTAGTTTTATTATAAGAAAATTTGCATTTATAAAAAAAGGATTTTAAAAATAATGTATGTGAGTGATGCTTTATGATTTATTTTTAAAAAGAAAATAAATCCATTTAGAACATAATCTAGCTGTGATCCCGAATTTGTAATGTTCTTATGATTTTGTTTTAAAAAATATGGGGAAGAAGTTGAGAACATTTTCTCTTTTCCTTCTTAACATGAACCACACCTTTTAAGACTTATTTTCAACTGTTTTTATTTTGATAATTTTGCCTGCCTAACATTCTTCTACCTACCCTTGCCCTATGTGTATTATTTCTTAATGCTTAAGTACTCTTAAAAGTTTTTGTTTTGTCTTAAGAGGGATATTTATTGCTCTGTTAGCTTAAAATTTGAATTTGGAAAAGGAGTAAAATCTCCAGGATATAAAGACACTCAAATTACCATTATCCAGAGATAGCCATTTGATTTTGATGTAGTCTTCATATATGTATTTTCTGGATTGAGATAACATTGTACAGTATTTCGTAACTTCTGTCATTTAAAACTATTAAAGGTGAGAGGGAGACACAAGAGGGGGGAGATACAGGGATATATGTATATGTATAGCTGATTCACTTTGTTATAAAGCAGAAACTAACACACCACTGTAAAGCAATTATACTCCAATAAAGATGTTGAAAAAACTATTAAAAGTGAACATTTCCAAATATATCATGATTTTTGATATATCACTACTTCTTCAGGTAATCAATTTGAGGCATATCATTTCTTTGATTCAATAAATGGATAACAGAATCAATTTCAGAACATAACTTCTTCATATTTGTTACAGAAGTATCTATTATTTCTCGCTGAATGGTCTTTCTCTTTTAAGTTTTAACTGAGTAAA
Source organism: Neophocaena asiaeorientalis asiaeorientalis (assembly GCF_003031525.2). NCBI lineage: Eukaryota > Metazoa > Chordata > Mammalia > Artiodactyla > Phocoenidae > Neophocaena > Neophocaena asiaeorientalis. Next base: position 863,732 of record NW_020172448.1, on the reverse strand, counting down.
TCTTTCATGGATGTCTGATAAACAAAATACGAATAATGCCTTCACTCAGCAACCCGCTCTAGAGGCAGTATGGTATTGATGGGAAGGATTTCAAAAGCAAAACTGTTATCAAGTTACTCCTCCTAGCACCTTATTCATCTGTAATTTTAGTCATGGAAAAACTTCAAACTGTAAATTTCCTGTTAAATGGGCATAGCACTACCTATGGGCATAAACCTATCTCAGTAGGTTTTTATAAAGAGTACATATCACTCTGACAGCGAAAACACTTTGTAAATATATTGAATATGCTGTATTGGGGTAAAATATCCATCCCCACTTCCTTCTAGTGGGTCTTTCTGTACTGCAGAGACTGGAAGACCAAAATCCATCACACCCAGTCTCTCTTGCACCTATGGGTCCTTCATAAAATGAGTTCCCCCAACAGAGATGCCAGATCCCAGGAAGTGGGAGTGAGCTGCAGACACCTTCTGCTTGCTTACACTCTGTTCTGCTGGTGGACATACTTGAGATGTGGCGGTAGAGATGTCAGGAGGAAACTGCACTGGAGAAGGCAGCTGGTCTCTGGGGGCCAGTGTTCCAGCGCCAGTTTCCCCGGAGCTGTGAGAGTTGCTCTGGCAGTGGGTTTTTTTAAATCCTTGGAGCAGAATGGCAATGATGAATTTTTATAACTCAGTGGTTTCATCAGTGATTCCTGCTTCCCTGCCTTCCTGACTCTGGCAAGTCAGATATGGAGGCCCAGTCTTCAATCCACACCTTCAGTTCTTCCAAGGATTTTATATAATTCCTTGATTTGATTGCTTTCCTTCTTAAAGTACCTAGAGTGATTCCAACTGCGAAACTGAACCCTGACTAATACCATTAATCGTAAGCAATGTCAAAATGCTAGAGATCCAATGATTGACCGCACATTTCTATTTTCTCTTAAATCTATCAGCTTGTGTTTCCATAAACTAAATTATAGAATTGAGATCCTGAAGTATTCCTTGATTTTTTTTCACATAATTCCTTTATTTTTAAATTTAGTTATTTATTGATTATATGAGCAATCTCTCTCTCCTCATAACCCACATTTTGGGAGGCTTAAGAAGTTTCATTGAATTTTCTTCTTCCCTGGGAGTCACTGAATGATTTATGAAAGAATTCTCATTTCTAGGCTATAGTTGTAACCATCCCCCATTCATGTTATTAAATCCAAGGAAAATAAAACAGAGAGGATAGTTCCTGAAATATTTTTTGACATTCAACCAGGCTGAACTTTCCTCAGCCTGTACATTCTTAACAGGGTGAGAATTCTCAGATGACAACCCACAAGGACAATGAGGACAGGGAAGATTATTAACCTTGTCATTTGTGAGCTGGATTGAAATACACACTTGCCAGCATGTACAAATAAAGTGCAGCACAAAGTAAGATAGATTATTTAGAGTATCTGTCACTTCACAAATACAAAACACCTATAGATAATTTAAGCTGGATGTATTTCAAAGTACCTGGCCATGCTTCTGGGCATTAGGTTATGGCTGCTAACTATATAAATATATATCATTTATTAAAGAAGAATTCATCAACATTGCCATTCTGTATGCTTAATAAACTAGCAGATGGTGTATGACAATTTCCTCAAGGTGACATCAAAAACATTCCAAGGAACCCCTTCTTGTTTCCTTCAACACCAGTACATTAGAACTTTTCTATTTTTTTTTTGGCTGCATCGGGTCTTAATTGTGGCATGCGGTATCTTTGTTGAGGCATGGAGGATCTTTCGTTGCAGCATGTGGGCTCTTCGTTGTGGTGCGCGGGCTTTTCTCTATCTGTGGCATGTGGATTTTCCCTTCTCTAGTTGCGACGCCTGGGCTCCACAGCGCGTGAGCTCTGTAATTTGTGGCATGCTGACTTAGTCGCCCTGTGCCATGTGGGTTCTTAGTTCCCTGATCAGGGATCGAACCCTCATTTTACGGGAGATTCTTTACCACTGGACCACCAGGGAAGTCTCGAGAACATATTTTCATTTGCAAAATGACAAGAAAACTAGACATTCGATTGACTTTTTGTGCAGAGATAAGTAAATGTTCAGGACACATTTAAATTTGCCTCAATGATCTTGCATGAAATGTACTGAAAACTATAGAACAGAATTCTAAAAGCAAGAAAAAATGGTTAGAGTAGAAAAGAAATTGCTGATCATCATACTTTAATCTAACATGTTTTTTGCTTATCCAGAAATTGAGTCAGTTGAGTTTGAAGATAAGCTGAAGATGGATTTTAGATACTCTCTCTTTTTAAAAATTGGGTTATAGTTATTTTATAATGTTGTGTTAGTTTCTACTGTACAGCAAAGTGGAGTTCCCTGTGCTATATAGTGGGTTCTTATTAGTTATCTATTTTATACGTATTAGTGTATATTTGTCAATAAGAAAACAAAAAAAAGATACTCTCTTTTCTTCAGAGCAAGCTAGGACAGCATGCATACAGTAACTGTAGTACCTGTATCTTGATACGGTGTAATATGGTTAACTTGGGAAATGCTTAAATACTGCTATTAATACCAATATTTCATTAAGAACTGTTAGAACTAATAAAATAAAGCACCAGTACTAGAGATTTAATACAGTTTATGTACAAATTTATAAAATTTTTATAGATACTTTTATAAACATTTATAAAGCTTATATATAACATAGGTTTAATAACAAAAAAAATATACATCATTATTAATATTATATAATCAATATACATTATAACTGATTAGTAGGTAAGACTAATAAAAGTTTCATTAAAAATAAAATCAACACTATATAAAATGAGGACAGTGTAATCATGATTTATTAAAAATTGAATATTATTTAATCAACATGAATCAGTGTCATAGTTGAATAATAGCTTATTTTCATCAAAAAAATTTCCAGTTCTGAGTTTAAACTAGTTAGGGATGAGGTGGGTATACTGAGTTTGTTTTTTTTTATTATTATTTTATTTATTTATTTATTTTCTGAGTTTGTTTTTAACTGATCAAAATGTTTCCCTCTGTCACCTTCAACAATCTGGTCTCTCATTTGATAAATTTATGAAGTGTTTTTTGAACAACTTATTGTTTTTGAAGAGGTTGTAAAATTTTATTGGTGTCAAGCTGAGTTTGTTTTTTTCAAATAAAACGTTTTGGGTTTGCGATCTCCTTTAGTTTTATTATCCATTGATGGAGATTTTGGTGCACTGCCCTGTTCACATTTATATTTCACTTGTTCTGAAACTCTTTGGACTAGAAAAGGATTTTTCTTGCATCTGACTCTTGATAACACCAGAAGATGCTTGCTCATTGAGATTTACACTTGTACCAGTTAGCCTAGACATGCAGATGTCCCCATGGTTTTTTTTTAAACAAATTAAGTCCTTGACTTAAAATGAGTCACCCAAACTTAAATGACTCCGATGTCAATTTTTTTAAATCCAGAAATAGTAGTATTCCACTGACAAAACGGTCGGTGTACCAAACTTGAAAGCGGTTTAAAAAGAAGCACCTGTGTATTTTGCAAAGGATAAACTCTGCCAATGATTAACACTCACCATTGCAATCACCACCATAATATAACGTGACCTGGTGCCAGGTACTGTCACATTCATTATCTCAGTTAGGTTTCAGGCAGTGGAATAACAAGGGCAGAACAGGGATGAAGGAGTGCATTGCATGGGAATATTGCAAAAACAATAATAAAACTGACTAAAGTTGGTCTGCTTTTTATTATCACCAGGCATCAGCATCTCCAAACAATGTCAGTGCTAAAGTACTCCTGCCAGAAAAAGATCTCTTGGTCTAAATTCTAAACAATAGCTGTGGTAACTATTGTGTTTCGATAATTGTGTGCAAGCTACAAACTGGCACATTTTAAAATTAGTTACCCTTCAATGAACATTGTTTTATAAATGGAAGCAACTCTGGAAAATTCTTTGGATATAGTTGCCTCCCCCCACACAAGTGCATGCACACACACACACACACACACACACATACACACACAGACTCAGGTACACAGTTTCATTCTCATAGTTTAAGTTTGTAGCAGTTTAGTCTCATTTGAGTTTTCTTTGGGAGCAGTTCCTCCTATAACTCCTATGATAGCACATGTTCCTATGTTTAAACAGTGGGTCAAAATAAATGATGAGAGCATAGTGAAAATATGAAGAAATAGAACTCAGTTTACTTTAATTCTAGCATTCTATGTTACTGCTTGTAGATTTCACTTATTTAAACTTTAAAACAGTGGAAAAGTATGAAATTCAAAGTGGAATATTTTTTTATTGAGGTATAATTGACATATTACATTAGCTTCAGGTGTATAACATAATGATTCCATATTTGTATATATTGTGAAATAATTACCATGATAAGTCTATTTCACATCCACCAGTCACCCTAATAGTCATAAGATTTATTTTCTTGTGATGAGAACTTTTAAGATATACTCTCTTAGCAAGTTTCAAATATGCAATACAGTATTATTAACTATAGTCACCATGCTGTAGCTATATGACTTTTATTTTATAACTGAAAATTTATACCTTTTGACTACCTTCAGCCATTTTGCACACACCCCCCATACCTTGCCTCTGGTAATCACCAATCTGTTCTGTGTATCTTATAAACTCTTTTTGTTTGTTTTTAGATTACACATATAACAGAGTTCATATGTTACTTGTCTTTCTCCATTTGACGTATTTCACTCAACATAATGTCCTCAAGGTCATCCACCTTGTTGCACATGGCAAGATTTCCTTCTTTTTTATGGCTAATAATATTCCACTGTATATAAATACCATGTCTTCTTTACACATTCCTCTATTGATGGACACTTAGATTGTTTCCATGTCTTATCTATTAGAAATAATGTTGCAATAAACATGAGGGTGCCCATAGTTTTTCAAATTAGTGTTTTCATTTTCTTCAGGTAAGAACCCAGAAATGGAATTGCTGGATCATATGGTAGTTCTATTCTTAATTTTTTGAGTAACATCCATACTGTTTTTCATAGCAGTTGCACCAGTTTACATTCCTACCAATTGTGCACAAAGGTTCCCTTTTCTCCACATCCTCACCAATGCTTGTTATTTCTTGTCTTTTTGTTAATAGCCATTGTAACATGAGGTGATATCTCATTGTGCTTTTGATTTCATTCCCCTGATGATTAGTTGCGCACATTTTTATATGCCTGTTGGCCATCTGTATGTATTCTTTGGAAAAATGTCTATTCATATCCTCTGTCCATTTTTAAAACAGATTATTTGCTATTGAGTTGCATATATTCTTTATATATTTTAGATATTAGCTCCTTATCAGATATATGATTTGCAAATACCTTCTCCTGTTCAGAGGTTATCTTTTCATTTTGTTAATGGTTTCCTACACTGTACATAAGTTTTTCAGTTTGATGTAGTCCCATTTGTTTATTTTTGCTTTTGTTACCTTTGCTTTTGGTGTCTAATCCAAACAATCATCTCCAAAACTTATGTCAAGGAGCTTACCACCTACTTTTTCTTCTAGGAGTTTTATGGTCTCAGATCTTACATTCAAGTCTTTAATCCAGTTTGAGTTAACTTTTGTGTATGGTGTAAGATAGTAGTCAGGTTGCATTCTTTTGCATGTAAGTTTTCTCAACACCATTTACTGAAGAGACTATCCTTTCCCTCTTGCATGTTCTTGGCTCCTTTGTCATGGTTTATATGATCACTTGTAGTTTGTACTTGTATTTAAACATTAAAACAGTGGAAAAACATGAACTTCAAAGTGTGGTATATTTACTTGATAAATATCTATTTTAGTTTATATGAAATATTTTACTAAATCTAAATATTAATAAAATTAAAATTTGTTCTTTTTATTTAATTATTTTAAAACTAAAGAATAAATCAAAAAACAGAAACTAATATTATTATATAATGTAATATTATTATATTATTCATTATGGTTTCCTTTTTCCTCCCAAAATACATTAATGAAACTGAAAGTATTAAGTAAATAATTTGTCCTGTTTATACTGTAATTTTTATGCTATTTAAAAAATTGGCATGTTCATATGATGTCCCATAAAATAAAAAAAAAATTCTTTGTCTGCATTTCTTTTCTGGCTATTATCATGGGCTTGGGAAGTGAGTTAAAGAATTTCAAAAATTTGACTGAACACTTATTTTATGTAAGGTAATTTGTGGAAGAATAAGAATTGAGACTTCTGGTGCCTTGGCAGCTGGGACCATATATTATAGTCATCTTCTTACTAAAACATAGTTAAGATATACAATATTACCCTTATTTTTTTGGAGCCTACAGTGTTATTGGAAATGGTAACTATGTACAAACAGCTATGATAAAATGAAATACCTGATTTTTTTTAACAGAACCGAAAAGAATTATTTTGCTTTATTGTAATCGACTGTTCTGGAAAATGAGGATTTCCTCTCGTTCACAGTTCCCTTCAGTGTATCTACCTTTTCTTTTTCTTCTTCTTCTTCTTTCTTTTTTTTTTTAAATCTTTTTAGTCTGTTTTCTCTCTGAAGATAGTCCTTTGAGAATTTGGAAGTACTTAGTGCAGATGACAATTCATTTTGTATTGGCTATTCAATTCCAAGTAGCATTTCCAAGAACAAAATATTCTTCTTTTGGAGTGGACTATTAGTGCCTGTCAATGATGAATAAGTCTTTATTTTCTGTTTTAATTTAATTTTTATTTTATATGGGAGTATAAAAGTATCTGATTACTGCAGACAAATACTGCAGAATTTCAGAAGAGAGAGAAAGAGAGATCTTGTGATTAGGGTACTCACAACACATGTCATGGATGATTATTTAAGCTGCACCTTGAATAACTTATAAAAAAAATGTATGATGAAGAAAAAGCTTTATCAGGGAAGGATAATGAGTTTGGGTGTGGATATGTTGAGTTACAGGAGACTTTTCAGTCCTGATCATGAATAGGGGTCTATGGGTATCTTTTGTCAGGTATCTTAAGTTCTAGCCAATTGGATATTTAGTTAGAACCCATAAGCATTTTTTCTGACACATCTAATATCATGGACAATTCATTCAGCATTCCTTCACTTAGAAAGTATAGACTATTATAGAACTTGAATACCGAATGCACAACAATATGGCATAGGGTTTTTTTGGTTTTTGTTTGTTTGTTTTCTACTATAGCTGATTTACAATATTGTGTTAGTTTCAGATGTATGGCAAAGTGATTCAGAATATATATATATTCTTTTTCATATTCTTTTCCATTATAGGTTATTACAAGATATTGAATATAGTTCCCTGTGCTATACAATAAATCCTTGTTGTTTATGGTTTTGCTTTTTTTAAGTGGGTTTAGCTTGTTGTATCATTCTCTGTATAAAAATATGCAGAACTTCATTCTTCTCTTGGGAAGGTACCATGGAAAGGGGATCAGAGATTTAGGGGACAGAAGCCACCCTCAGAGCCATGGTCATTGCAAATCCTTTTTATCACTGGAGAGCCTCCCAATGAGAAGAGATGGTAACAAACTGAGGAGTGTGACTGACTGTAGGCAGCATCATATTCTCTCATCTGTGGCTTACATCTCTTTTGAGATCTAGAACTGGGCTTCTGTTGTTAGATCTGAGTAGCAGTTTATTTAAATTTAAAATTTGTGTAGGGAAGGTTTTTAGCCTATTCTACCTAAATATGTACATAGTTAAAAAAACTAGTATTTTCTTTCCAAACAAAGCTGAAAATAAATATATACTTACAGTATTCTTTATTCTGCCAGTCATTATGATTAACAAGCAGTTTATTTTTTGGAATCCAATTTACAATCATCTTTCTGTTATTATTGTTAATATTATTTTATTTTATTTCTAGTTACCACAATTATTCAGGTTCAGTTTTGGTAAAATAACCAAGACACTGACACCAAAGCCATAGATAGGTCCAATCTGCATACTTTGTTTCTCTGGTCCCTATGATTGTGGTTATTTTTGAAGTTGGACACCTTTATAAAAGCGTACCTCTTCCATAAACCTCTGGACCTACTACTTCCCATAGCCTTATTCTTACTTCTAGAATTGTAAGATTCTTGAAGGCATTTGAATATGTGACTTCTTAAAGTTACTCTGTTGGTTTTCAATAATAAGTTGCCTATTTTACTAACAATATTAATAAGATCATATTAAAGGAGTCTTGGTAAAGCTACTGACTATGCCTTGCGTCTCTCTGGGCATGAAGATCTTGGCAGTGCAAAGAGTTAAGTAATTTACTCGCAAAGAACAATGATTTTCCTCCCTTTTATTTTGGACAGTTAAAAACAAAATAGTAGGGACTTAAAACAATCAATATTCAAAACCTGAGGTAGCCACTGCTAGTTCAGCTGACATTCAGAAATCAGACAGAAATATCTTCTTGTTAGTCAAAAATGAATCTGCTGTCTTATATTTGTGGGACATGAGATCTGGCATGGCTACCTTTATCTATACATGTCTATGGATAAGTCACATCACCTACCGGAACTCCAGTTTTATCTGTAAAAGGGAGATGAAGAATTTCTATCTCACTTGGCTGTTGGAGGTCTTAAATGAGCTAACATGAGAAGGTGATTGATTCTTATTAGTCACTCAATTAGAAAACATTCAAAATATGTCATCATAATACAAGTTAAGTTATTTTAAAATGCAACTGAGTTATTTTGAAACCTCAAATTGATTTAAAACTTCCATTTGTATAATTTAATTTAAATAAGATAATGGCTCTTTAAACATTACTATAACTTTTCATAAAATTATCTACTTTTTTCATTTTTGGCACTAGGTTCAATTAAAATTTCATTTGGCATTTGAAAAAATCAAGGTACGAAAGTTTTCTACATTGAATTTGTGAGATGAAAAATTTTGTATTAAAAAGTCTTCAATATTGCCAAATATTTATTTTGAAGCAATCTTCCATTTTAATTTCCCTCTTTTAAAAAAAAGTTTATTTTCTTAAATCATTTTGTGGTTAGTTTGCTTTGAACATACTTCAGATTTTTCATAATTTATGTATGGAAAAACAAGTTTTCCCATGTCTACTTGATATTTGATTCACAGAGAATCTAATTATAACGTGGTCCCCTTTTTAACATCTGTAAATTTAAACATACCAGTTGAAATGGGGTAACAGATATAATTAGCCAGATAACTTCATCCTTCCCTATCCTTCAAAGTAACAAAGACATACTTTTACCTAGATTTTGAATATTTGAACAAAATGTTTTGTGGTCTAAATACTTGGATAATTGCATCGATTTTTAGTGTAGGAGGGAAACTGAGGGAAAAGTAAAGTAAAGAACCTGTGGTGGATACACTCCAAAAATAACTTAAAATTTGTAAAATATAATTGCTTTACTCTAACTTATAGCTCTTGGGAATATAAATTCTTACTACCGCTTGTGGAGAACATTTTGGCAATACTTATCAAAATGTAAAATGTACATGCTTTTTGATTTAAAAATTCTACTTCAAGGCATTTATTCTATAGATAAACCCTCCCATATAAAATAATGTATGTACACAGATACTCATTATAACACTGATCATAAAAGCAAAAGTTTAGAATCAACTTAAATGTTCATCAATATGGTTTTGGTTAAGAAATCATTGGCTACATATGTCTTATTAAGAGAATTAGTTTGGTACTAGTTAGGAGTATAAGCCCTGGAGTTGCACAGCTTGGGTTCTCATCTTGGCTCCATCATTTATTGCTGTGTGGACGAGTCATTTAGCTTCTGTTTGCTTCCATTTCTGCATCTTTAAAATAGGATAGCAATAGTACCTACTTCATTGGATTTTTGTGAGGGCCAAATGATTGCAGAGGGTTAAATATGTGCAGAATTTAGCACAGTGCCAGGACACAGGAAGCACTCAACACATAGCAGTAGATCCTCTGCTTGGCTGAAAAATCTGTTTCAGGTGGAAAGAAATAATGATACATGAGTAATAAGTGCTATCATAGCACAGAGAAGGGACAATTAATGTTGTCTGAGATGTAAACACATGCATGCCAATGCAGATGATCCTACAAAGTAGATTATTTACATGTAGATTATGGGTGGGAGAGGGTTTAAAACAATCTAGATTATGGGTGGGGGAGGGTTTAAAACAATCTGTTTGGATTTCTGAAACATCAGGAAAAGGTAGGATTGCACCAACCCAGGTCGGTCCTTGACTGTGTATCCTAAGATTCTCATAGCATATTTTATTTCTTTAACATTTTTGAAGTCTAATAATTGGGTTTTGGGAATTGATTTTGGCAATAATTATTTTTGCTTAGTGGAATATGGGAAAGGTTTACTGATGGTATAAGAAAAAAAAAGGACAATTTTTAGTTTTACAACTCACAGAATCATTTTTTTCCCTTTCCTTATACCTGCATAATTAGACTTTCAAGTCTTTAAGGGTATAAAGATTTTCAAACATAGTACCCTGAATGCAGAAAAAACAAAATATTAAGCATAGTAGCTGTGAGTAAATGCAAACATCTCATCTCTGGTAGAGACTCTTGAACTTTTTGTGTGAAGAAATTCCTGAAGGGGAAATAGGTGCTTGAAGCTTTAAAAGAGCAGACATTGTTTCTTCCTTGTTTCTCCTTTCTTAAGTCAATCAATAATTTAATGAACATAAAGACATAGAAAGGGAAATGCCAACTTTAAGGAAATGATGAAACCATTTAGCCCCGTAACTTAGTATATATGTATAAAGTATATATATGTATGAAGTAGGGCAACCAGGGGCAGGGAAAATTTGATCAAGGTTAAGAAGACAGCAAGAAATAAAGATATTGTATTATGAAATTATTACTTGGTTTCAGAAAAGAGAAAGGGGAACAAAGGCAATGTCTGCTTTTTAAAAATTGAAAGCCTCCATTTATCTTGAGGAGCCCCTCTCCAGAAAAAGTTCAGTGGTCTCTGCTGTTAATATTGGCAGTTATTCCCATTATGTGTAATTGTTTTTATTTTGTTGTGGAGTCAGGTGAGTATAGTTCTCCAAAATCAATGACTTATTGTTCGTACCAAGTAATTTTCTGCAGCTTCTTTGAAGCTTGTTTAAAGAGATGCTATCTTTTCGGCATCTTTGTGGTAGCCTTAGTGTTTATAGTATAAATCTTTAACATATCATAATCTAGCTTAGAGCAGTATTATACCTGAGTCATGAGAATTTTAGGTGGGGAACAGAGGAGGAGGGGCAGATATGAAGTACTGAAGAATGAGTTTGGTTTTATGAGTATTAATTCGAAAACATACCTTCAGAGAAGTGAATTTAGAGCATAAAAATGAGAAAGGAACGGGTTTGAGATAAATATTTTAAATTCACTTATATGTAGATATTAATTGAAGCATGACATTGACATGTTCACCTAGACTGAGTGTGTAGTGAGGAAGGAAGAAAGAAAAAGATGGAATTCTGCGGCCGGTAAAATAAGAGATGCTATATGAAAGAGAGATGGAAGGGAAATGAAATTCTGCAAACAATTAAGAGAGGCTGTGATGTAAAAGAAACACAGGGAATGTGAATAACGTGAAGACTCAAAATAGAAGCCAATTTAGGGATTAGGAGATAGTACATGGCAGAGATTTTTGACCTGCATCTACTATTTCTAGGTCCATAATTCTATAACGTCTAAAATATGTAATGTATTATATATATAGATAGATAGATAGATAGATAGATAATTTTTTTTTTTGGGTTGGATCACTTGGTGGCCTACATACCTTGTTGCTCTGGGACAGATCCTGCCTGTGAGGACCACTTCTTACCCTTCCAGTAAGCATCTGGTGGAAATGCCAGTGGTCACCGGTTTACCAGCCTCCCATCTGCTGGATCTGCAGATTAATTTACTGCCCATCCTTTTTCTGCTCTCATTTGACATCTCATAAAATCCCATAGGTGGGATTTTAAAGTCTGTATTGTTAAAAATATGTATATATTTCAAACTTTCATAGATACAATATATATATTTTATATATAGTATATATAATATATACATGTTAGTGTATGTATGTATATATAGATTCCTTTTATACCTTCAACTTAGGACCAGGATACTGTGAAAAAAAATCATCTCTGTTTATTTCTTATCCGAGAACAGGTTGTGAGACTGTGGTCAGGGGCATGACCAGGAGTGTCATTCAGCTGGAAAATACTGAAAGCTGAAAACAAGTGATAGGTTCTGAAGTCAGGCTCTACAACAGGAATAATTTGAACCTTTTAAAGATATCCATAATGATTGTTATCTGGGTCAACTAGAAAACATATATTTGCCAAAGGTCTGCTATAACCTAAGAATTCAGCATGATATCCGTCACTCATTTTCTCCACCACTTCACCTCAAAATAAATGGGCTTTGTCCTGTGGTGTAACCTTTCTTTTTCTGCAAAAAGGAGAAGACATGGCAGAGAACATGAGTTAGCTACTTGTGCAAATTGAAATCAATGATTTTCACTGGAATGAATCTGGCTTGTTCTCTACAGACTGCCTAAATAAAGAGTGGGAAGCCGAAAGGCCTCTGCCTTTTAGTATTTATTTGGTTAAGTCTTGAAGATAACGTTGACTTCTACATTAAAACCTAAGATTAAAATCTTTATAAACCACAATTTGATTAAGGCCAGAAAGTGACTAAAATAAATGATTGTACTGAGATTGTGTATATTCCCTAGAGACTAAATTTGTCAGAAATAAGAAAGCTGCCTAGCCTATTTTTAAAGAGCCAAATCACATTTCTGTACTTTTTAGTGTATCTTAGCAACCCACAGAGCTGAATATGTACGCCTGGGCAGAGAGAGGATTCATACTCCTATATGCTACATTTTATGAAATGTTAAAATTCATGATTTTCTATTACATTTCTGGATGAGATAGTCCCTCTCCAAAATATAAGAAAGCCATTTAATTGTATTATATTTCATGGAGAAAAGGTACTCTGAGGTTTTTCTTTGGTTTACAAAATTTACATAGTATTTTAGAGGGATGAATCAAAGATTTTACTGCGGAGTTTGTACAAAGTTTTTACTACAGGACTTTATATAATTATGGAGTCTAAGCAGGCATCTGCAAAGATGAGAATGTCTCTATTGCTTATCTAACTCTATCCTCAGAGATAACAATTTTTAGGGAAATTAAGTATCTTGGAATAAACATTACATGTGTTTACTCACTGATAGAAATCAACTCATTATATATTTATTGAGCATCTACTGTGTGCCATGCACTGTGCAAAGAACTAAAGAAATCCAGATAAAGAATGGTAGTTTTTGTCTCAGTGCACTGACATTCTAAGGGAGAAAACAAACTAAAAAAGAAAAAAAATTGTACAATGTAATGAGAGGAATGGTAAAAGATGTGACCTGGAATATTGCATCCATTGGAGTACAAGCAAAATAGATATACAGGCCTACAAAAACAAAAATCAAAAAACAAACTTGTTCAGGGAATACACATTTAGAGCTAATTCCCCCTAAACACTTACAGCACATAAACATTTTACATGTAAGAGAGGATAAAAAATGCCACACTTATCTTGAATTCTACTTAATTGATATTTGAGTAATACTTCCCCCTTGTAGTTTGCTTGTAGAGTTATCATTGATATTACAGTGTATTCTTTGCATATTTTACCTTGGTCATAAAATGTGCCAAATTATGTTATAAAAATATTTTTGTCCCATGGGAGAGCAAAATATATACCTGAGATCTAGAAGCTCTTTTTTAATGATGAACTCAGAGTCATAAAATACATTTACCTGATGCCTTTTTCTATAGTTTAAATAGTTGTCTTGGTCTCCTTGATAAAAATAATGTGGCTGAACTCTTTTTTTTTCTAGAATTCTTTTTGGTTTTAAAAACTCTGTCTAGGGCATGAGGTGTTGATCTAAGCAAACCACTTTCCTTCCTCCAGATCTTTTATCATCATTCATAAATTATTCTTAAAACATTTTCATAATAGTTTTTCAATATTTTCTCAGAAAACTCTTGTATTATAAATATTAAAAGATTAAATTATCCAGCCAAAAGCGTTTAATAAACCACTTCCATGTTTCCCAATATATTGTTTACTTTTCTTTGCCATGGAACAAAGAAGGATAAATGTGAATAGTTGAGAACCGTCAAAGTGACATGGTGCAAATCATGTATAATCCTAAAAATTAGTCCAATCCATGTATAATACTAATAATTACAGCAAGTCATGAATAAGATTAATCATTGATTTTATAAGGTTTTACTATGTCACAAATAATGTTTTCTCTGTTGCTTCCTGCAGTAAATAGAAAGCTGGGTGCTCCATTAATACTTTTGCTCCAATGATCTGAGCTTTCATATGTATTCCATTTTCTCCTTATGTCATTGTAGACAGTAAGTTTAGGGTTTAAAGTTTTAAGTCTCCATCCACTGTTGTTTCATAGAGAGGGTGGCTCACTTTTACATCATTCCCTCTAGACAGCTTTTCATCTACTAAAAAACAAGGCTTCAGACAAATCTCTCTCAGATCTGTCCTTTCTTTTCTATTTCCACTTCTGCCACATCTACTGCCTTGGTTTAGACCATCTTCTCTATCTGGACTGGTCCATTTGTCTCCCACCTCTACACTTGCTCAATGTTTTTCTTCTGGCATCGGAAGCAAACAAGACATTCTCAAACCTAATACAAATCTTTCATTTAAAAAAGAGGTCTGCATTTCTCTCAAGTTACTTTCGCAGGATCCCTGACAGCTTCCTTGAACAGGAAGAGATAAGAGGTGTTTCTGGCAATGATCGGCCAGCTTTGCTTTAGAAATTCTTCCGTTACCATTGCATTAATGGATTTGAACAAAGTGTGGCTGAAGGAAGTTGTAGGGAGGAAGGAAAAGGCAGTCCAGTCTCTGGAGATAAACCCTCAGGAAGGACAGCTTATTACAATATCGAAGAGTCCAGGTTTGTAGACAGAGACATTTAGAGTTTCTGTTGTGACAATGAGAAGAGGAAGAAGAGGACTGCAATTCTACCAAAGCAAGCATGGGGCCAGGCCTGTGACGCTGCGTGTCACAAGAGGCTGAGCTAGAGGGAACAGATAATGGAGTTTCACATCTGTACTTTGATCCCAGCTAATTTAAATGGCACTTAGATATGGGATAACAAAAAGAGGAAGTGAAATCTACCAAACTAACAAACATAGTTCTAACCTTGGGAATCCCTTAGTACATTGGGGTAACCATACTTCCTGGGTATGGTTGTTAGCGGGAGTGGTAACCCACATTCTCCCTCTCTCTTCCTCTCATGTTTCTCTTCCTCTCTCCATCTCTCTTTTTCGTTCTCTTTCATTTATTTTTATTAGGTAGACATTAAATACTCTTTATGCTACTCATAATAGGTAAATTATAACAATACAGATGCTCATAAACCCACCATCCCATTAAATATAGAGTATATTGCATAATTTTTAGTTTCTTGTGTGCTTACCTCCATAGAGGTAACAGCTGTAAGAATCATGTTTACCATTCTCATGCTTTTCTTTATAGCTTTCCCACATGTTCATAACCCTAAACACTAAGTTCTAAACTATGTTTATTTCAACATTTTTAAATTTTATGTAGTGAAATCATGCTGTATGCCTTCTTCTACAGTTTCCTCTTTTCTCTCCAACTTATATTCTTAAAATGCATTTTTGTTGTTGCTTGTTACTATTTTATCTTCATTGTTAGATGGAATTGTGTTGTGGTAGATATTTGGGTTGCTTCTAGTTTTGTTTTTTGTTTTGTTTTGTTTGTTTGTTTGCTATTACAAATAGAGTTTCTGGGAGTACTTTGGTACATATTTCTTGGTTCATATATAGAAAAGTTTCTCTAGGGTAGGAGTGCAATTGTTTTGCCACACGTAGGATAAATACATCTTCAACTTTAGATACAGCCAAATTGTTTCCAAAGTGACAATATAGCCTGACACTCCCACCTGCAGTGCATAAATGTTTGGTGTTCCACATACTTGATAACACTTGACATTCTCAGTCTTTACAATTTCCAGTCAGGTAAATATGAAATGATATCCCACTGTGGACTTTTTCTGAATAGTAATGAGGTTGAATATCCTTTATATATTCATTGATCCTTGAGATTTTCTTTTCTCTGAAGTGTCTTTTAACTCTTTTCCTCATTTTTCCACAGAGTTTCTCGCCTTTTTCAATTTGCGTTGCAAGAGATCTCTGCCATGGAAATGTATTTGCTGTAAATATCTTCTCCCAGGCTGTGATTTTTATTTTTACTCTCTTTGCAGCATTGTTTGGTGAACAGACATTCTAGAATTTAATGCAGTCAAATTTATCGACAATTTTATGTACTTTCTTTTCTTGGTTAATAAATCCCTCTATATCGTAAATATGTAAAGATATTTCTTCATATTATTTCCTAAGTCTTACAGTCTTTCTTTAGTATACTTTTTATTTTGGAATAATTTTAGGTTTACAGAAAGGTTTCAGCAATAGTACAGAGTTCCCATATATTCTTCCCTCAGTTCCATCCTTTGTTAGCATCTTGCATTACAATAGTACACTTGTCAAAACCAAGAAACTAGGCTTCCCTGGTGGTGCAGTGGTTGAGAGTCCGTCTGGCGATGCAGTGAACACGGGTTCGTGTCCTGGTTCGGAAAGATCCCACATGACGCGGAGCGGCTGGGCCCGTGAGCCATGGCCACTGAGCCTGCGTGTCCGGAGCCTGTGCTCCGCCACGTGAGGGGCCGCAGCGGTGAGAAGCCCGTGTACCGCAAAAAAAAAAAAAGAAAAAAGTCTAAGAAACCAACATTAGTACATTGCTGTTAATTGAACTCCAATTTTATTTGGGTTTCACCAGTTTTTCACCTTTCTATTCCAGGATCCAGTCCTGGGTAAGATTGCATTTCTTTGTCACTTCTGCTAATTTGTGACAATTTCTCAGTCTTTTCTCATTTTTCTTGACCTTCACAATCTTAAGGAGTACTGCCCAGGTAACTGTAGAAAGTCCTTGAATCTAAATTTTCAGATGTTTTTTCTCATGATCAGAGTGGGGTTAAGGGTGTTTTGAAAAAAAATACTACATAAGTGGTATTCTCATCCCAGAATATCAAGGGGTGCATGATATCTACAAGACATCACTGGGAATGTTAACTTTAATCTTCTGTAAGAAAGATTTGTCTCCTCTTCCCAATATATTTATTTATGCAACCATTTATCTTTATTCATGTATATATTTATGTACATTTAGTATATATTCATGTATATTTATTTTGTACTTTGGTTTAGTCTTGCAGTTTTTCATTTACATTTAAGTCTTTTGTCTACTTGGAATTGGTATTTCAATGGTGTGAGGTAAGGGACCAGTTTTATTCTTTTATATACAGATAACTAATTGTCTCAGCAGCTTAATAGAAAAATTCATCCCTCACCCTCCCACATACACATACTTATCTGCAATGCCAGTCTATTCATAAAAAGGTTATGTTTAAAAAAATATTGTCAATCTAACATTTAAAAAATTATTTGATTTAGTTTTGGTAGATTGAATTTTTTTAATTTGAATTTTTTTGTGATCTTTGTCTATTTGGTATGTTGTGTATTCCTTGTGATGTTAAAAACAGTTTATAGCATGCATCAATTAAAAATCTTTTAAGAATAGTTGGAACTTCTTTAAAAGCCAAAGCAAAA
Source organism: Neophocaena asiaeorientalis asiaeorientalis (assembly GCF_003031525.2). NCBI lineage: Eukaryota > Metazoa > Chordata > Mammalia > Artiodactyla > Phocoenidae > Neophocaena > Neophocaena asiaeorientalis. Next base: position 846,056 of record NW_020172448.1, on the reverse strand, counting down.
CATTCAAGGTAATAGTAACAACGGTTGATTAGATGCTTACTGTAGGCCCTATACTAAAGATTTACCTACAATCTTTCATGTTGTTCTCACATCATTTTTGCAATATAGGTGCTTTCCAGATTGCACAGATGAGAAAACTGAGGTTCACAGAGGACAAGTAATGTACTCCAAGTCACAGCTAATCAGTGGTAAAGCCAGATTCAAAGCTGGTTTTGACTTCAAAGTTTACAGTTGACTTCTTCCAGTAAGGACTCTGCTTGCTTTACAACTTAATCTTTTTGACTCAAACCAATTTTCATTGAATCCTTAGTGTAAACACTCCAAGAAACATTTACTGTTAAGGTAAGTTGTGCTATATCTGCCTCAGCTAATACTGGTTAGGAACAATAGTAGTTTCAAACTGAAATGTATGCATAATTTCAAAACCAAACAAACTCAATTGTTTATGGAAATATTAACTTGTGCTTGAGAGAGAAAACGTGACCACTTATAAATGAAACTATTAGAAAGAATCAAATTTACAAACCTACTTAAGCTATTAAGATTATTTTTAGGGAAAGCAATAAACCAAGAGAAACCAGCAAGTTCACCTTGCTATTAAAACCATGGAGAATTAAGGTAAGACTGGAAAAAGAAGATTGGAAACTAATTTATAAGAGCAATTTAACATCTTCAAGGTAATAAGAAATATGTAATCCTTTGAGAGATGTTTGATTTTAAAATTTGCTGTGCAGAGCACATTTTATTTTAAAAGGAGCCATAAAATTTTTAGGTAAAGTGACATAATTCCTGGCCAAGGATCTGTGCTGCTGATAAATCCCATAAATAGCAAAAATCTGATTGGAAATCCAAATTCTCATAGAAAATAGGGACATGCAGAAAAAAATTGAAATGTGGTTACTGAAAATGGACCTAGATAGTATTACTCAGTGAAATAAGTCAGATGGAGAAAGACAAATGCAGTATGGTATCACTGATATCTAGAATCTAAAAAGTAATACAAATGAATGTATATGCAAAACAGGAACAGACTCACAGATACAGAAAAAAAACCTGTGGTTACCAAAGGGGAGAGGGAAAGGGAGAGGGACAAATTAGGGTATGGGATTAATCGATACAAACTACTATGTATAAAATAGATAAGCAAAAAAGATATACTGTATAGCACAGGGAATTATAGCCATTATCTTGTAATAACCTATAATGGAGTATAATCTGCAAAATTACTGAAACACTATGCTGTATACCTAAAACTAACATAATATTGTAAATCAATTATACTTCAATTAAAAAAAAAAAAGAGTATTAGAAGGCATTGGCTTCCAAAAGAAACCAGAGTAGACAGGGTTAGAACATTCTGCCAATAGGTAGCTGCTCTTAGGAATCACTTTCCTCAATTGTTCAGGAAACACTGCAATGCCTTTCTTCTGGACAGCCATATTCTTTCCCCAAAGTTTTGTGTTATGCAGATTTAGGCAGATTATGCATCTTTGTAAACTAACAAACCACTTTCACTGGTTTAGGATTTTGTGCCTTGTATGTTTATTTCTATAATTTTTTTCTTTTCAGGCTATTAACTAAACCATACAGATGTTAAAAATTATATATTTTTAAAATTTCAACATAAAATTTAGAATTGTTACACAAACTTCAGCAAATTGTCAAACTAAGGATGCTAAAATCGCAGATAGTAAGATGTTACTGTATCCACCCTTATCCCCAAAGTCACATGAAATTTTTTGAAAAAGCATGGTGTGAACATATTTTCAACATACGGAGTAATACAGTTTATTTATAAAAACTAATGCATTTGAAACCTAGCATCACCATGATGCATTCACAGGAAGGGAATAATAATTAAAGATCAGAAAAACATGTATTAGGTCTGAACTTTGTATTAATAACTATATTTTTCCAATTCATGTTTTTACTTTTGGCTACTAAGTAGACAAGTTTCAGTGTTACAAATGTTATATCAAAAAGCATTATCATTCTATTACATAAGTGGTTCTTGCATTTGTTTTTGAACACATGGCTACTGCATTTTATTAACTAATTAAAGAATGTATACTCTTTAATTAGACCTTTAAAAATAGTTTGTTACCCAAAATGCCTCCTATGTTAAAAAAGAATATTGGTCTTAATTTCTTATGATGCACGTACATTTATATTTCTTTGTTTAATACTATTTCTGTGACTTCCCTTTACGTCCCCTTTAAAACCCTTCCCTTGTCACATCCTAGCCAAGAACAAAAAAGGCCACACATAACATTGCGGTCTATAATTTTGGTTAAAAATGATGAAGTTAAAAAAAGTTTCTAACTTCTCTGAGAGTTGAGTTATAAGGGAAAATATAATCTAGAAAAAAATAAAATAAAATTACAGGTGTGGATAAAAAAAAAAAAAAAAGTCTTTTAAGAAATTACCCAGATGGTGATGTCATTAAATCAAGTAGAAAGAAAATTATCTCAAATGCTTTGGGAAGATTGTTCCCTGGGGCAGTTCTTATAAATGAAGGGTCCTTATAAATGAAAGAGGGAAGCAGGTGTGTCAAAGTCAGAGAAGTTGTGACCATCGAAACAGAAGTCTGTGCTGTACTGTTGGCTTTGAAGATGGAGCAAAGAGCCATGAGCCTGGGAAAGCCCTAAGCTGGAAAAGTTAAGGAATCAGATTCTCCTGAAAAAAAAAAAAAAAAATGCAGCCGTGTGGATATCTTGATTTTAGCCCAGTGAGACTCATGTCAGATGTCTATTCTGTACAAATGTAAGATAATAAATTTGTGTTAAGTTGCTGTGTTTGTGGTAATTTGTTACAGCAACCACAGGAAACTAGTATAAAGGACACAGGCATGCATTTCACAGAAATAAGTAATTTTTTTAAAAAGCAGAGCCCTATGATATAACAAAAAGTGAGCTATAAAGATTTCTAGGGAAATAATTACAGTTCTCTTCAAGCCAGAGCATCAGAGAATGCTTTTACTGTTTGGTTCTACAAATATCAATTACAAATGCTCACTTACTTACACTCAGTTTCAGATTATGCAAAAGGTTTAAATATCTTTGGTTCCATTTTACAGTGAAATTCATCTTAGCAGAAAAAAAAAAAAAGAATCCATGCCTTCAAACATTTACTGTGCAGCTACACATATGCTAAACCTTGAGGATAGAAACATAAATAAGACAGTGGCTGTTATTCCCTTATTTTGAGGCATACAATCTAGTATAGGGTTTTTCTCTTTGACCATGACCTATAGTAGAAAATAGATTTTCTATTGCTACTCACTTTATACACCTATGACTGAACCAAAGGCTGATATACTCTAATATTTTCTATTCTCTTCTGTGTATTTTATTCAAAAATGCTACATAGAAACTATTAAATTGATTTTATAACCTTCTAATGGGTTTGAAAAACACTAGTTTTGTAAGCTAGACGTAGAAATAGTTGAACATGTCATATGCTATAACAGAGAGGAAAATGACAACCATGGTAACTGCAAGAAAAACAGTATTAGTTAACATCTGAATGCTTCCTATATTCGTTGCTCTAAGATCATTTTAACATTTGTAGTACCTTAAACAGGTAATCATACTTCAGTATAAAAACTTCAAATATCATTTTGGAAGTCTATACCAGAGTTTTTTAGTTCATAAGAAATATTAAGGATGACTTTTTAAAATAGTAAAATGAGTTGTGTTTGAGTTGTGTGATTGATACAAAGAGGCAACAAGCACCAATACCCACGGATGAAGATGGAGTCAGGATATGGCAAGAATGGCTGCAGCTAATATCTTTGGAGCAGCCTGGGAGGTCCACGGCTCCCTTTGGCAATGCACCTTCGTTTCAGAGGGGACACTTTTGCTTGACCCAAACCAGAAGTTTCGCTAATCTGCTTTCAGAACATCTTAGCCTTGATACCACAAGCTTAGAAGCACAGTTTATGTGACTGTGCTGGCTTGTTAGAAAACGTTAGACAGGCCTCAATCTAAAGCTTGTTTTCATAACATACCGTGAGGTAGCAAAGTTATGTGATCGTCAGCCAACACCTCCCTCTAATCACTGGGAGCTGTCAATATTTGCCCAAAGAACCTGATAATTGTTAAACGGTCAACTTGGCTTCTTTTAGTTCCCCAACAGACTTTACACTGTGTTCCAAGGAACTTGTAGCAACTTATCACTTAGCCTGTGTGTCTCAGAAAGAGGTATGCTGTAAGAAACACTTACATGGAGTTTAGTTTTCTGCGTTTTCAACAAGCACCCTTGCCATTCCATAAGCACTGCAGTTTGAGAACACTGGCTGAAAGTGGGGGAACGATGTCAAGAGTGCAGCAGTGATCCCATCAGATCTGCTGCAGGCTTATCTCCTTTCTCCCTCCCCAGCCCCATACTTGGAAGTGGAAGGCAAGGTGTCCTGATCATTGCTCTGAAAACTATAGCATTTTCCATTTCACCACACCTGGAATTCTTCTCCTTGACTATTGTTTTCCTCTTAGCCTATGACCTAAAATTTCTCCTGACTCTGGTAGTATCATAAGGACTGAGAGTAGAGAACGGGCATAAAAGGGCTTAGAAATATTACTATCATTCCTTCGTTATTTATTATTTTAAATCTTGCATCTTATGAGAAAGGATAGAAGGCAACATCAACAGTACTGAAAACATGATGTTTAATATATCTTTTCTTCCCTCTCCCCTCTCATTCCTCAGATTCCCTTCTGTGATGACTACAATTAGCTTCCTGCATAACAGCCCTTATCTCTGTCCCTCCCCAATCCTCACTGAATGCCTAAGTGATTGTGCATTTTTCTGCACACTCTACCAGAGTCCTGGAACTTTTAGAGTGGATACAAAAGAGCAACTGAAAATAATTGTATCACATCTATCTTAGAGGTCTGAGGTATCCAAAAAGGAAAAGACAGAGAAAGAGTGAAAATGTGTGGACAAAGAATGTTGTCTGCCGTTTCAGTAAACAATCAATGTTGCCCACCATCAAGCCATGAGACATTGTGCCCACTCCTGAAAGCGCACCCTAAGGGGAATTCAGGATGGAGAAAAACAGGATACTGTCCCTGGATAGTTAGAATTCACATCAAAGGGATAATTTCAATGAGCCCAGACTCTTGCATCTTCCCATACATAGAAAAGCGCTAAAATCATTAACTTGGGATGTCTGGTTTTGGTGATTAGCAGTAATTCTTTTGATGTTTGACTACGTGGTGGCTTTTTGGTTTTTGTTTTTTGTTTTTGTCAGCAAAACTTGGATATATCCTTGTTCCTCCGTTACCTCTTTGGAACAGTTCTTCAGAGGTATCTGAGAGGCTGTCTTCTCAGCTATAGTCCTCAGTAAGTTCCCTGAATAAAACATAATTCTCAACTTTCAGGCTGTGCATTTTTTGTTTTTGTTTTTTTTCAGTTGACAGAGGAAGGAAGAAAGGGAAGAAGGGAAGGAGGGAGGAGGAAGGGAGGGAGGAAAGGAAAAAAAGTGTCCTTGGGTCCCTGGAGAATAAAATGAATCCTTCCCACAATGATGAATAAAAATTAAAAATAAAGAAACAAAGCTTTACGATTCAAGTTTGCTCACTTCAGTTACTCCTGAAAAAATTCTTCTCTCCTAATTTCAGTTTTTAGCATAATGTCTGAATCATGTGAACATCATTAGTTATTTTTAATGGAGACTGGATTATCAGAAATGTTTAAATCTAATACCTCCCTCCTACATATGGCACGGAGATGCTTTTTCTCCTTCTGTGAGTTGTATATGCTTAGGACACACAGAGATTTCAATAATAATAATAGCTACATTTATGTAGAAAGACAATTTTATGATACTGCTTTAAAATATTTCAAATTTCAGTTTCTAAAATCTCCATATTGCTTACTTATAATTCTTCTAAGAAGCCTTCCCTCATCCCTGGTTTTTGTTTGGAGGTGCCCCCTAGTTAAAGAGATTCTCTCTTAGAGCCCTTATGATAATTATCTCTTTCTCTGCTTAGAACAAAATCAGGTACACAGTAGGTGTTTAATAATTGCTGGATAGAAGAACAAATGAATTATTGCCACTGCATAGCTTATTTTTCCTCTCTAGTCTGACTAAGTGATTTTCCTTCCTTTTTGACATTAAGGCATTTTTACAGAAATGGAAAAACATTATTTAATGTGAAAAGCCACTATTATGGTCTATTATAATCTTCACCCCAAAATAGAAAGGAACAATTTGTCTTTCCATCTAGTGTCTAAATTGTGGGTAGTAAGTTTCAGTTTCTAAATGTAATTGCTGTGCAGATCCTATTCATTTTGTTCTTCTTGGATGACTCTGAAGCATTCCTCTAGCCTTCTACCTCTGAGTTTTGTTTTAAGAACACTCTTGTCAGTTGAGATTAAGATAACATTTCTAAGTGAACACAAAAGCTGAGAAAGAATTCCAGTCATGCTGCCTGAGGAACCAGCTGTGCTGTTCCTTTTATTTTCTCTCTGTTCTTCTCCAGACGGAGTGAAGCTGTGCCTCCAAACAACTGAGAGTCAACAGGTAAAATTGTTGGTGAGTAAGAGGTTGTAAAACATCCCCTGAAATACACAACAAAGGCAAAGCGTTGCAATCAAGGATAGCCTTCTGTCATTCTATTAAATATTCTAAAAAAACTGATTTTTCAAATAAGTATTTCAGGGTGTAGGAAAGACTTCTGCCATACTTCTCAGTTTCTGTCCATTTTCTTCTGATTTAACGGACATCCAGAAAGGTGGATCAAATCAGGGTGTAGTTTTCACTAAAATGTCTAGAATTTTCTTGACTCTAAAATAACCAGAGGTCTTTTTAAAAATAGTTATATGAAATATTCATTTCATTCTGGATTCCTTTGTCCCCAGGCCTACTTTTTTCTGAAGTGACTTCAAATTTAACTTGAGATCTGCCCATAAAGAAAATTCTTTCATTTAACGAATATTTGTGGGTGTGCAATGTGGTAGTAACTGTTACAAAGGGTGGAGAACAAGGCAGAGAAGGTACCTGCCTTTCACGATACTTTCATCCTCATGAATTTGTCCTGAAATATCATAGCCCACAATTTTGAACAAGTTGCTTCCCAAATTCTGCTGCACTATATTTTCCCAGTGTTTCCCAAATTCTTTCTCTCAGAAAGGAATAAGACAACTTCATAAAGAACCACCTGGGATGTTTTAAAAAGTTTAGATTCTCAGCCTGTAAGGCCCAGAGATTCTGTTTCGATAAGCAAGACTGACCCAAATATTTCTATTTTAAAATATTTTCGTATATTTTGAAAAAGTTTTAAAATGTGTTTTAAAAATTCTTCTAAAAGGTGTGCTTTGGGGACTTCCCTGGTGGTGCAACGGTTATGAATCCTCCTGCCAATGCAGGGGACATGAGTTCGAGCCCTAGTCGGGGAAGATCCCACATGCCGCAGAGCAGCTAAACCCGTGAGCCACAACTACTGAGCCTGCGCTTTAGAGCCCGTGAGCCACAACGACTGAAGCCTATGTGCTTAGAGTCCGTGAGCCACAACTACTGAAGCCGCACGCCTAGAGCCCGTGCTCCGCAGCAAGAGAAGCCACTGCAATGAGAAGCCCGCGCACCGCAACAAAGAGTAGTCCCCGCTCGCCACACCTAGAGAATGCCTGCTCGCCGCAATGAAGACCCAACACAGTCAAAAATAAATAAATAGGGCTTCCCTGGTGGCGCAGTGGTTGAGAGTCCGCCTACCGATGCAGAGGACACGGGTTCGTGCCCCGGTCTGGGAGGATCCCACATGCCGCGTAGAAGCTGGGCCCGTGAGCCATGGCCGCTGAGCCTGAGCGACCGGAGCCTGTGCTCCGCAACGGGAGAGGCCACAACAGCGAGAGGCCCGCGTACCGCAAAATAAATAAATAAGTAAGTAAAATGTGTGTTTTTTGGGGGGAGGAGGCAACATAGGAAAAGCAGAAAAATTTTGTAATATCTGAAAATTGGGGTGACAGAATAGTTAAAAAGCAATTTTATTATTGATTTGGTAAGCACATTAAGTCACATTTGGAAGAAAATTATCAAAGACAACTGAACCCAGTGCAACAATGACCTGATAAAGAATAATGGCTAATCCCCCCAAATACTTGACCATTGAGCTCTCTTTCAACTCATGCAGTGCAAACTTAAAATAAAACACACAAATTAGTAAGAATTGTATAAGACTTGTAAACATAAAATGAATGTACACCTGTTTTTTTCTAGCTAGATGCTATAACATAGCATCTATCTGGTCTTTAGTAGTTTCCACAGGACCACAAAGAATATTTTGTATATGAATAAGCACTATAAAAACTCTTATTACTGTGTAATCACGTGATAATATATTTCATGCATTGACAGAGCCAGAAGCTAGGATTAAAGCTGAGTGGTTTTGTTTTCTCCTTAAAATAGTACACATTCTTCAAAAGGGATCTATAACTACATCTTTGTAATCTGAGGTAGAAATTTACCTAACAAATACAATCTATTATTGCTTAAAAGAATTTGAATGATAACATCTGGTGCTTGGCACATTTTACTTTCCAGAATTTCCTTTACTGAAAATTCAGATTTGAGGATTCTTCTCAGAAATCTTCACATTTCTAAAGACAATGAATAAAAGAGTTATTTTGTATTATCTTCTTCTTGCCAACTGTCTAAATTTTCACCTATTTTTTCCTTCATTTTAGATTTGACACAGCCATTGCCAAATTAATAAAAATACCTCTTATGTTTACCCAGAAATACAAGATCTGTCTCCTAAAGTAAAGGAAATAAAAACAAAAGTAAGTAAATGGAACCCAATTAAACTTAAAAGCTTTTGTACAGCAAAGAACACCATCGACAAAGTGAAAAGACAACCTACTGAATGGGAGAAAATATTTGCAAATAATATGACCGATACGGGATTACTATCCAACATATATAAACAGCTCATACAAGTCAACATTAAAACAAACAACCCAATGAAAAAATGGGCATGAGAACTGAACACACATTTTTCCAAAGAGAAAACGCAAATGGCCAACAGGCACATGAAAAGATGCTCAACATCGCTAATCATTAGAAAAATGCAAATCAAAACCACAGATATCACCTCACACCTGTCAGAATGGTTATCACCAAAAAGAGCACAAATAACAAAAGTTGACGAGGATGTGGAGAAAAGGGAACCCTTTACAATGTTGATAGGAATGTAAATTGGTTCAGCCACCGTGGAAAACAGCATGGAGGTTTGTCAAAAAACTAAAACTAGAACTACCACATGACCCAGCAATTCTACTTCTGGGTATATATCCAAAAAAACAAAAACACTAATTTGAAAAGACACATTCACCCCAATGTTCATAGCAGCATTATCTACAATTGCCAAGATATGGAAGCAGCCTAAGTGTCCATCAAAAGACAAATGGATAAAGAAGATATGATATACATATACATTGGAATACTACTCAGCCATAAAAAATGAATGAAATTCTGTCATTTGCAGCAGCATGGCTGGGCCTGGAGGGCATTATGCTAAGTGAAATAAGTCAGACAGAGAAAGACAAATATTATATAATATCACTTATATGTGGAATCTAAAAAATACAACAAACTAGTGAATATAACAAAAAATAAGCAGACTCACAGATATAGAGAACAAACTAGTGGTTACCAGTGGGACAGGAGGGGCAATATAGAGGTGGGGGGAGTAGGAGGTACAAACTATTGGGTATAAGATAGGTTCAAGGATGTATTGTCCAACATGGGGAATATAGTCAATATATATATATATATATTTTTCAATAGTACAGAGGTTGAGAAACACTGTTTTATTTATTTTTGATTTTTTAAAAATTTTTATTGGAGAATAATTGCTTTATAATGTTGTGTTAGTTTCTACTGTACAGCAAAGTGAATCAGCTATATTTATACCTATATCCCCTCTTTTTTGGTTTTCCTTCCCATTTAAGTCACCACAGAGCACTAAGTAGAGTTCCCTGTGCTATACAATAGGTTCTCACTAGTTATCTATTTTATACATAGTATCAATAGTGTATATAGTTAATATTTTGTAACAATTGTAAATAAAACGTAGCCTTTAAAATTGTATATATAAATATATAAAAAAAGAATAAAAACAACAAAAAACAAAATGAACTAAAAAAGTATGTATGGGGACCTCCCTTGTGGTCCACTGGTAAAGACTCTGCCTTCCAGTGCAGGGGATGCGGGTTTGTTCCCTGGTCAGGGAACTAAGATCCCACGAGCTTCGGGCCAACTAAGCCCATGCACCAAAACTAGTGAGCTCACGCACCTCAACTAGAGAGCCTGTGTGCTGCAAACTACAGAGCCCATGCGCTCTGGAGCCCACGTGCCACAACTAGAGAGCTCACGTACCCTGGATCCTGTGTGCTACAACTAGAGAGAGAAAACCCGCATGCCACAACTAGAGAGAGGCCTGGGTCTCAATGAAAGGTCCCGCATGCCTCAGTGAAGATCCCGTGTACTGAAATTGAGACCCGATGCAGCCAAAAAAATAAATAAATAAAATAAATAGATAAATAAAATAAAAACGTATGTATGCTGGGACAATAAAAATGTTCTTAAATTGGATTGTGATGATAGTTGCACCACTTGGTGAAAATATTAAAAGCACCGAATTGTATACTTTAAAAGGGTGAATTTTATGGTATATAAATTATATGCCAATAAAGCTGTTTGGAAGTGTTTATTAGGTTTATTTTAATTGCTAAACGTGTTTGCTAACCTTTTGGTGGCACATTTGTGGAGAAAAAAAGGGAAACAACTAGAGAAGTAGATTTCCCCATCTTCTCTCCATTTCTTTTTTACTTTTTTAAAGACATAGTATCATCATGTAGTAATCCTCTTCCACAAGCAAGGAGTACCTCTTGTAAGCTTGGAAATTTTAGTTAAGATGGATATCATAGGTAGGTATAACAACAAAACATGTCTGAAAACAATGGCTATACATTTTACTTATTTATAATGTGTTTTCTTGGAAGGCTACATGCTGTATCTTTGTAGGTATTCAAGTGGAGTTTCCATTACATTTGTAGAGGATGCTTGAGAAGACATAACCACACAGAGTGTGAAATTGGGCTTAAGGACTTTTAAAAGGCCCATATAATTCTGAATTAAGACCTCCAATACATGGAGAGTGAGCCTTACTAGAACATTTTGCCAAAAATTTACCATTTAAAACATATTAAAAGAAGTACATTTCTAAAGCAATTCTCTCTTATTCATACACAATTTAATAAATGTTATCACTGGTGTTATTGTCCCCTCCCTATGGTAGTCATGACTTTTTGGTGAAAACAAAGACCAATCTGGGTCTAAGAGATTATTGATCCCGTGAGTCATGCCAGTGTCATGGCAACATGGGATGCTATACTTTAAGTCCATCTCAAAGAAGTGAGTTTTTATAAACCTTAACTAGGCTGAGGACTTCCCCAACATGCAAATTCTTTAATGAATCCCTGCTTGGTTGTTCCTCTTCTGGTCACTTAAGTAACTCGTGTCCCATAAGTAGTTATAGTGTTCTCAGGGAGACTGAAAAAGTTGGTATTGGTATTTATCTTTGAGAATCCCATTTGATGACTTCCTGAGTTCTTGCTGTGCCAGGTACGCATCACCATCAGTATTTGAAAACTTCCAGTCATATCAAGACACTCTCAAAGTCTAAGTATCTTGAACATTGCATGGAGCCATTCACATCCTCCCAAAAATATGACATCAACGCTAAGCTAGGATTTTATAGATTCTAAAAACCGCAATGAAGAATACTTATCTCTAGTACAAAACTAGACCTGACACATGAAAGGCAACTATAAAACATTCTGAAGTCAAAGGATTGGCCAGAAGCAATAATTAGTCAAAGACTCATCACCTAGAGAAATAAGAAGGGAGAAACTTCCAGACTAAAGTGGTGACGTTAAGCTTATTCACTCTCTTCCTGGACTTCTTAGCTTGAACATTTAATATAGGTTCCCAGATCTTTTTAATTATCCCTCATCTAGGGCTTCCTCATAGTAGAACATTTCTCTACATGCAGAGTGCTCTAGCAACTCTCAGACTAAGATGTCAAGAGACTTCTTTTTTCTTTCTTTCTTTTCTTTTATTTGTTTGTTTGGTTTTTTCTTTTTTTTTGGAGTAAAATGATATAAAAACTTTCTATTACCAGAAGCGTTGTATTCACGAAGAATTCTCTCTCAAGAGTAAGCTGATACTTTCATCTCATTATTTGGCTGGCTGGAAATAAGGATGGTTTTAAAATACAGAAGGAATTTGCTTCGAAGCCTACAGATATCATCACAAAATGTGTTCCTTAAAATGAAATATTCGTAATTTGACTCGATAAACTATTGTATACTGGAATAAAAATATTAAGAAGTGTAGAAAAATATGAAGTGCTTTGCATGTACTTGCATAAGAAAGCAGCCAATAAATGTTGCTATTATTAGTAGAATCTACTAGTAGCCAATATTGTTACTATTAGCAGAAAATGGACAGAGATGAGGATGTATTTTCTAGTTTTGCCTATACCAATACCTAAATGTTTGGGTGTTTGCTTGATTTGATGTTTGCTTGATTTCAGCCTCTGTAACAAAGAAAATATGATTTTAATGAAAAAAAGTAAATCTATGAGTGGTTAGGAAGAGAATCATCACATCTAGAATGGCACAAATCTTCTCTCAACATGTCATAAAGACATTTTACCACCTGGTGAAATTCCTGCATTGCATGAAAAAGTTTTTGAGATAGAAATAAACATTTTGAAGGCTAAAAATAGTTTTCATAAGCCATCTTTAGATGGTAAAACTCAAATCTGCTCAGAGTTACCTTCTCAAATGGAAGATTTCAGTAAATTATAAACCCTGAGTAATCAGAAATACAAAATATAAATTTTGGAAGGGGCAGAAATGGCACAAATATCACTATCTCATTCTACAAAACAAGAATATGTTAAAGAGTTCTCTACACGAGACATTAAGAACCACTATCATGGAAACACAGGCATTTTATAAAGTCCAAATCTTGTTCCCAATATTCATTTTATTTTTAATTATTTTACTATTTGTTTATTTTTTTAATACATTTAAAAATTTTCTATTTTCTTTCTTTTTTCTTTTTTTTTTTTTTTTGCGGTATGTGGGCCTCTCACTGTTGTGGCCTCTCCCGCCATGGAGCACAGGCTCCGGACGTGTAGGCCCAGCGGCCACGGCTCACGGGCCCAGCCGCTCCATGGCATGTGGTATCCTCCTGGACCGGGAGACGAACCCGTATCCCCTGCATCGGCAGGAGGACTCTCAACCAATGCGCCACCAGGGAAGCCCTGTTTATTTTTAAAATGTGGTAAAATATGCACAATGTAAAATTTACCATTTTAACCACTTTTAAGTGTAGTTTAGTGCATTAAATTCACTTTTTTGTGAATGATCACCACCATCCATCTCAAACACTTTTTTCATCTTACAAAACTGAAACTTTGTACCCACTAAAAAATCACTCCCCATTCACCCCTCCTGGCCCTGGCATCCACCATTCTACTTTCTGTCTCTTTGAGTTTGACTATTCTAGGTACCTCATATTCGTGGTATCATACAGTATTTATTCTTTTGTTACTGGCTTATTTCACTTAACATAATGCCTTCGAGGGTAATCCATGTTGTAGCATGTGTCAGAATTTTCTCCTTTTTAAGGCTGAATAATATTCCCTTGTATGTATATACCACATATTGTCTCTCCATTCATCTGTCCATAGGCACTTAAGTTGCTTTCACATTTTGGCTGTTGTGAATAATGCTAATATGAAGGTGGGTGTACAAAAAATATCTGTTCAAGTCCCTGCTTTCATTCCCTTTGGGTATAGATATACCAAGAAATGGAACTTTGGAACATAGCAATTCTACATTAAATTTTCTGAGGAACCACCATAATATTTTCCACAGCATCTGACTCATTCTATATACCCCTGACAATGTACAAAGTTCCAATTTCCCCACATCCTTGCCAACACTTATTATTTTCTGTTGTTGTTTTCTTTTAATAATAACTATCCTAACTGAATGGTACAACACTATGGTTTTGATTTGCATTTCCTTAGTAATTAGTGAAGTTGAGCATCTTTTTATGTGTTTATTGAGAGTTTTTATATCTTTTTTTGAGGAATGTAGATTCAAGTTCTTTGCCCATTTTTTAAACTGGGTTGTTTGGTTTTTCTGTTGTTGAGTTTTCTTTATATATTCTGGATATTAACCCCTTAACAGATATGTGATTTGCAGATGTTTTCTCCCATTCCATGGGTTGTTTCTTCACTCTACTGATAGTGTCCTTTAATGCACAGAAGTTTTTAATTTTTATGCAGTCCAATTTACCTGTTTTTTATTTTCTTGATTGAATATTTATTTTAACAGAATGATATACAGTTGAATTGGTCATGGTTATAATCAGTTATACTCAGGACAGAGTTTTCCACATAGACTAGACAAAAGTAAGCACATTTTGATTGCAAACTCTGTCATCCATACATTCTGCAGAATTGGTACACAGTTTCAACTGATTATAGGTAGTTTTTATTATTTTTGTAATTTTTTCCATTTGATTCCTACTTGCATTTTCAAATAAAATGACTACTTTATCTGAAATCCTAATTTAGGTCAAGAAACAGATTCTGAAACAGATTTATTTTTAGTTGCTATTATTCATACTTCTTGGATGTCCTGTATCTGAATTCCTAGAAATTTACCTCTGAACCTGGACAGTGTTCAAATCCATTTGTTTTATAGTCACTTCACTTCTAGTCATGTGTTGCTTAAATACAGGAGAGGTGCTGAAGTGTTCTGGAGCTGTACCCTGTCTTTTGGAATTCCTGATTTTTAGGAAAAAAGACAATTTCAAAAACAGTATGGAGGTTCCTCAAACAACTAAAAAGAGAACTGCCATATGATCCAGCAATTCCATTCCTGGGTATATATCTGAAAAAGAAAAAAACACTAATTGGAAAAGATATATGCACCCCTCCCCCCGTTCATAGCAGCACTATTTACAATAGCCAAGATATGGAAGCAACCCAGGGTCCATCAACAGATGACTGGATAAAGAAGATTTTATATATATATATAGAGAGAGAGAGACGATGGAATATTATTACTCAACCATAAAAAGAATGAATTTCTGCCATTTGCAGCAAAATCAATGGACCTAAAGAATATTATGCTAAGTGAAATAAGTCAGACAAAGACAAATACTATATGATATCTCATATGTGGAATCTAAAAAGTAAAACAAGTAAGTGTATATAGCAAAACAGAAACAGACTCAGTTATAGAAAACAGTCTAGTGGTTACCAGTGGCAAGAGGAAAGGAGGGAGGGACAATATAGGGGTATGGGATTAAGAGATACAAATTACTACAAATTACTGTGTATAAAATAGATAAGCAGCAAGGATATATTAGACAGCACAGGGAATTATAGCCATTATTTTGTAATAACTTTTAATGGAGTATAACTTATAAAAATACTGAATACTATTCTATACACCTGAAGCTAATATAATATTGTAAATCAACTATACCTCAATAAAAAAAGAGACAGTTTCAAAGACCTCATGATAGTTTGAGTCTATTGCATTGTGCTTTAATTATTTTTAGATAAAGATTTAATCAGACTTAATCAAATACCTGGTCCAATGGATGAAGTTGAACAGCTCCCCCATCTCTCTCTCTCTCTCTCTCTCTCTCTCTCACACACACACACACACACACACACACACACACACACACACACACACACACCACGCAGTGAAGAAGGTGGAAATAATCCTGTACTTTTAGGTAACTGGCTATCTGCAGATCTTCCACATTGGTAGATTTCAAGAATGCAATGGAAT
This sequence comes from Neophocaena asiaeorientalis asiaeorientalis, assembly GCF_003031525.2. Lineage (NCBI taxonomy): Eukaryota > Metazoa > Chordata > Mammalia > Artiodactyla > Phocoenidae > Neophocaena > Neophocaena asiaeorientalis. The sequence goes on along the minus strand of NW_020172448.1, from coordinate 830,162 downwards.
AAGTAAATTATGAGGTTGTCTCATTTTCTACTTGGGTCGGTCGCTTCTAAGACTTTTGATTTAAAATACCTAATGTTTGCCATTGTTTAAATCAGAGTTAGGGCTATGAGTAGGCTCCATATACTAATATATTGCATGTAAGAGTTTTAAAAAATGTATATTTTTAGGAAAAGTCCATATGAGAAAAAATAAATAGCATGTTTACAAATTGGCTGAGGACTAGTTGGTAGGATTTTAGGAGTTCTAGGTAGGAGCTTCAGTCCAGATATATGGAGACATTTAATTATTGTTTGTAATTTAAATAAATTATTTAAAAAATATACCCAGGCCTTTGAGTCTGAAAGGATTTTGGTGTTCCAGCAATCCCTGTTGAAAGCTAAAGCACACAGAATTGATATCATTATCAGCTGAAATAAACCAGGTGTCAGATATGAGCTCTTGTGGTAAAATAGGGGACTTAGGGGTCAAACGAGTTCCAAGATGGAAGAGAGAGATGTTAAAACAGGATTCAGATCTGCACCTCATGCAACTGTAAATTCAGATAAAGTAGATTTAAAACTAAAAAAGAAAACCTTAAGAAAGTTTCAATAATTAATTTTCAGATATCTGGATTGGAATGGCTTTCTAATACAAAAAGAAAAAGATATTATTACCCAAAAAGATCATTATTCAGAAAAACTACAAGTAAAACTAAAAGGCATACTGAGAAAATAATCACCTCAGACATGAGAGTTGACACTTTTATATGTTGATTTTTTAAAAAACCCAAGAAATTAGGTCTTAAAAATAGCCAATTTACAAAAGCATAAATATCATACGCCTCAGACCTTGACCCGGTTATTTAATCACTGGGAAAAATGCACAACTCCAAAATAATAATTTTGTATTGACAATAAGTATTTCAAAAAGCAAACATGTGGGCTTCCCTGGTGGTCAAAAAAAAAAAAAAAAAAAAAAAAAAAAACCCAAAAACAAAAAACATGTGACATAAGGGACCCTACTTCATTCTCTGGGTCATACCATTTTCCCAGGTAGTATAGTCGCTTGGATGAGAGATGGTTATAAAAAGAGTGCCAGCTCATTCCTGAGCCATTTCTCAAAGGTCATTAGGACTGAATTGGTAAACATAAGGTGATTAATGGTGATATGGCTGTGTCATGTTTGTGGCAGTACAAACATACAGCTTTCCTGAAGACCTAGCACCTTAAGTTTTCATTGGGATGTATTCTAAAGGGAACGTCTCCATATGCTGAATTATTCTGTCAACTGTGAGATAATTCCCAGGGGCTGACTTATTCCCTCAGGGGTGAGGGAAAGCACTTTTTGTTTTCTTTTTTCTATATTCTTTTCCCCAACAACCTGTTTACCTCTGAACAAACCAGGAGAGTTATCAAAATATATGTGTGTATACTTTCTTAACCTCTCCAGTAACCTCATTACAACATCTTTCCTGCCTCACCTCCACATCCTAACTACAGACCAACCTGTCAGTTTTCTCATGTTTATCTAAATTGCATGGAGTCCACGCCCCAGCTATTATCTCTTACTCTAGTAAGTCTAGGTTAATTAATTGTTTTCTTTTTCTAAGGAAAAAGAAAACAACAGTCTTAGCCATAATTTTAATCCTATAGTAAAATGAAACTATAGTTTAGGACTATATATATTTTTCTCACAAATAAGCACAGACTGGAATTTACTTTAGACCACAGTACCTCAGATAGAAGTCAGCAAATGGTGACTTCTTAAGGTTTTCAAACTGCTTCCCACGAATTCTGCTTCATCCAGATATCCACCGTATAATGGAACACCCAATTAAATGAGTCCCCAAGTCTGTATTGGGGTATGATAGTGTGTTTGAAAAGTGGAAGCTGAATCACTGCGCAAAGTTTTCAAAGCACTTGAAATAAACACGTCGTGAGTCGATGGATACATACACACCTTTTTCACGTAGGAAATGTCTGCTTTATGGGAATGTTTCTGATACTGACGTGCAATAATTCCGCAACAGTAAGTGGGCACTAAATATGCAGTGAAGAAATTTGCTGCTTTCAATTTTAGCAATCAATAAAATAGAAAATATTTAACGTTGATTTCAACAAACTACAATGCTAACCTGAACTTTAAGTAAACATAGCTTTGTTCCTTATTCATGTGTTAGGTTGACACTTGAAGACTGTTTGTTAGGTAAATTGTCATTATTCTGAGCTAGTGAAGTTTTGAAACTGTTCAGCTTCCTATAGTATGCATATGTGAATAAGCAGTTCTTACCTTTGCAGGATTTATGTAAAACTACAGAGAGAGATCAAATCTAGGATTAGATCTAAGGTTTCATCTTTCTATTAAATTGATATCATCTGTCATTATTAATTTAGATATTATAAATGTTTTGCTTGGCTGTACTACTTAACTTGAAAAAAATTGTTTGGTTGTATGTTTGTACTTATGCTATAAAGTATTCTTAGTTTTATTTGTATTTAACATTATATCCAAAGGAATTTAGTCGAAGCATTTTTCAAAAATTGAATCCAAATGTTATTCAAGATTGAGAAAAAATGCTTTTGCAAACAAAAGGATATATTTCCTTTCTTTAATTCTAAAAACTATTAAGAAGAAATTTCAGCTAAGAGAATAAGTAGTCTTGGGAAAAGATGGAAAGAGCCCACACATTCAAGCTGTATTAACACTAGAGTTAGCCAGATAAAATATACATTTTTGAAAATAAACATTTTATTTGGTGGTTTTCCAATATCAAAAAAGTAGATGATATAAGCCAGTGATTCTTTTTTAACCGCATATTTTTAAATAAAAAATGTTAACTTCAAATCTGATTTTAGACCAGCACTAAAGTCTTGCATTATAAAATGCAGCCATATGACTGCTATAGCATATTTGTTTCCCAGAAAATTTATTATAAGCAGAAATTCTCACCTGTTTTCCTTGTTTGCCTTTGGTATATGTTTTCAAAATAAATGCCTTGTTAGGATGGTGCAATAGTATGATAGCAATATTCTTATTACTAGTAACAATACAGCTACTAAAACCGTGTAGTTTTATAGGGTTTAGCAATGTATAAAGTACTTTCTCATATATTAATTTTCACAATGATATTTTGAAGAAGGTCCATCACTCTCAATTTACAAGTGAAGAAAGAGAAGTAAAGAGGCTTATCTCAGATCATGGAGTTAGGGAGTCATTTAACCGAGGAAACTTTAATTTGGCCACTTTTTAAAATCACTGCCTCTCCACTCTACCGTGTTGCCCTGGAACCATTCCCCAGCTCTCTCTCTGAGCTTCCTGCCCCCAGTTTCTCTCCTAATCCAGGGCATCCTTTATACAGCTACAAGAATGATCTACTTACAGAAATAAATCTGCTTCTGCATCTCCCCTTCTCATAAAGAGCTCTCCTGTCTCCTCTTTTTTTAAATTGTGGCAAGAAAACTCAACATGAGATCTACACTTTTAACAAAATTTCAAGAATATAATACAGTATTTTAACTATAGGCGCTGTGTTGTACAGCAGATCTCTAGAACTTAATCATCTTGCATAACTGAAATTTTATACCTGTTGAACAATTCCTCATTTCTCCATCCCCCAACTCCTGGAAACCACCATTCTAATATTTTGACTATTTTAGACATTTCATATAAATGGAATCATGCAGTGCTTGTCTTTCTGTGGCTGGCTTGTTTCACTTAGCATAATGTCCTCCAGGTCCATCCATGGGAGGATGGGAGTGCATCCCATCCCAACATGGGAGTGCAGGTACTCTGCATTTCAAGTCTCTGATTTCAGTTCTTTTGGGTATATACCCAGAAGTGAAATTGCTAGATGATATAGTAGTTTTATTTTAATTTTTTGAGGAATCACCATACTTTTTTCCACAGTGGCTGCATCATTTTACATTCCCTCCAACAGTGTAAAAGAGTTCCAATTTCTCCACATACTTGCCAGCACTTGTTATTTTCTTTTTTATAGTAGCCATCCTAACAGGTGTGAGGTGATATCACATTGCCATTTTGATTTGCATTTCCCTGATGATTAAAGGTGTTGTAGACCTTTTGAAATACTTTGGTCATCATCTAACATCATATGTCTCCTTTGGAGAAACATCTATTCAAGTTATTTGACCTTTTTTTTTTTTTTTTTTAAAGACACCAATTGTACTTGAACATTTGTTACTTTTAAAAAATTTTTTTTATTTTTGGCAGTGTTGGGTCTTTGTTTCTGTGCGAGGGCTTTCTCTAGTTGTGGCAATCTGGGGCCACTCTTCATCATGGTGCGCGGGCCTCTCACTATCTCGGCCTCTCTTGCTGCGGAGCACAGGCTCCAGACGCGCAGGCTCAGTAGTTGTGGCTCACGGGCCCAGTTGCTCCGCAGCATGTGGGATCTTCCCAGACCAGGGCTCGAACCCGTGTCCCCTGTCTTAGCAGGCAGATTCTCAACCACTACACCACCAGGGAAGCCCCTTTGACCATTTTTTAATGGAGATATTTGTTTTGTTTTGATTTTGCTATTGAGTTGTAGGAGTTCCTTATATATTAATATTTTGGATATTAACCCCTCATCAGATATGGATTTGCAAATATTTTCTCCTATTCCATAGGTTGCTTTTTCGTTTTGTTGATTGTTTCCTCTGTTGTGCAGAAGATTTTTAATGTAGTCCCACTTACCTACTTTTTGCTTTTGTTGCCTGTGCTTTTGATGTAATGTCCAAGAAATTGTCGAAGAAAGTTCAATCAAGTTAAGAAGAAAAAAGGGAAGTTTATTTGAGCCAAACTGAGGATTTTATCCAGGAGACAGACTCCCAGAAAGTTCTGAGAACTGTTCCACCTGTTAGAAGCCAAAACAAAGGATTGTACATCAAGATAACATACTGAAGTTTTACATAAAGCTCGTCAAAGATACATAGTCCAGGTAAGCATGTGCAAAGCAAGAAACAAGTCATTATGACTCCCTACAGAGCTGTGAAAGAACACTATTCATTAAAGAATTTACATTACTAGCATCAGAAGAAAGGGAAAAAAATGGAAATTTATGGTTGAGCAGGCACTCCCATCTTTAAGGAGCTCTGGTTAGTGTGTAATGCAGACGCACACTGCATATAAGGGAGGGATGGAGGAGGCCCAAAAGGACACAGAGACATAATTGTATGTGTAATTTTTTTGTCCTGCCTTAAAATACAAATTTTATATCATCAAAATCATTACCAAGACCAATGTTAATGATTTTTCTCCTATGTTTTCTTTTAGGAGGTTTATAGTTTCTGTTCTTCCATTTAAGTCTTTAATCCATTTTCAGTTTACTTTTGTATATGGTGTAAGATAAGGGTTGAAATTTCATTCTTTTGCATATGGGTATCCAGTTTTTCCAGCACCATTTTTTGGAGACTATCTTTTTCCCTTGGTGTATTCCTGTCTGCCTTGTCAAAGATCAGTTGACTGTGTATGTGTGAATTTATTTCTGGACTTACAAAGAGCCTTTATTCTTGATTGTAGGACAGAATGTCATCTGGCTTCACCTATCTCTCTCCATCCTCATCTTGTTGCCCCGCTTCTTTACAATCACTGAACGTTGCATAGGACTAAGGACAGGTAACCCTACAATATCGCAGGTGAGAGGATGATAGGAGATTATAGCTATTGAAGCATAATAGAATTATCAATATTCCTTGAAATCAGTTCCATCCATTGTAATATCTCATGCAGTTCTTTTTATTCTTACCTAAATTCCTGTTTGCTTACTTAAGGTCTACTTTTGGAGAGACTTGCCTTGATTATGACCTAATAATGCTCAGGCATATTAATCATGGTATGCTTAGGCCAAGTTCAGTACACACCACCACTGCTCCTGAATATACCAGGTAGTTTTACTCTTCCATGCCTGGAATATCCTTTCCTCTCCCTTTGCTCAACCAACCTTTCCTTAAATACCAACTGAATATTCTTGTGATATCTGGCTAACTTCCTTAGGCAGGGTTAGTGTCTCTATCCCATGCTCTTGCTAAGAGTTCTGTCCATGCCTCCAGAAAATCTATTATTTCTTCTTATAATGTTTTCATAAAGTTGATAAATATAAAAGAAGAGAAGCAAAATCACCCATGATTCCATTACTTATAAAAAATCATTATTGATGTTTTGGTTTATCATGATGTAGGTTTTTCCAGTGTAGAAGTGTTTAAAAAAATCAGTAATCTTACTATACATATAAGTGCCTCCTGTTCCCTTCCACCTTAATATGATATCAAACAGTTCCTCATAATTTCATGTCTTTGAAAACATCAGTTCTAATGTCTGCATGCTATCCCATCAAGTAAATACACCATCATTTATTTAACCCTCCCCAAATCATTCAAAATGAGTTTTTTTTAGTTCTTTCTTAATCATGTTTGCAGCTCCAATATTATCACAGAGATTGGGCATGTTAAAATATATTCTATAAATCAGTGCTAAAGAAACCTGTCTAGGAGACTTATGCTATTCTCCTGTTATTTTACTGTTTTGATTAATTTTAACCCCAATTACAGAATATTAACTGAAAATTGGGGGAATTGGAAAGTTGGAAAAACTATCTACAAATTTCAGTCTGAAGCTTTTCCTTTGGAAATATACCAGATTATAGCTCCCATAGTTATCATGGCCATTCCATATAGATTATTGTGTGTTTGTAAGTGCTTGCACCTCCCTGAAATATTTTATTTGACTCTGTTAACTACAGAAACTACTTATCAATGCTACCAGTAGACTAGAAAGGAGGCCACACAAGCATCTTTTCCAAAACATCGAAAGGGCTATTCGTAATTATATATCAAACTTGTAGTATGAAAGCTTGGAAAGGTCAGTACTGTCTTGGGATTCAAGGAAATGTCACAGAATGAATTAATGGGAACTAATTATTGAAACTCTTGCCTAAATATTTGGCCCTAGTTACCAACATGAGGATTTATTTCCGTGTATCCATGGAAATTGAGAGTGGGGAATGGGGTAAGAGGTGACGGGGAGAAGTACTTCCCATTTGACCACATATATACAAGTAGTAAAGCTAAAGCTAGCTCAGCAAAACCTGACAAGTGTTTGCCAAAATAAATTATTTATTTGAAAAATATTGGCATTAGTATTTTACACATTGATTTCCATCACATAACAGGAAACGTAGTGTGGAAAGAAACATACGGGAAGAAACAAGGGATTTTGATTCGGACTTGCGTTCATATCCCATCTCCAAGCCCTATGACCTCTGAGACGCTAAGCAAGTCTTTTAACCTCTCTGATCTTTAGATTTCTCATCTGTAAAATATGAATAATAACGCTTTCTTTGCCAGGCTGCCATAAAAGTAAAAAGAGACAAACACTTAGCATCCAATACACTGCAGGCGTTCAAAAACTGGGAGGTACTATTATTATCATACTATGTTCCACACTGGTATCCCAAAAACAGATAGGAAAATGGGTTTTGTCTAAAATAAAAGGCAATTGGCATGAGAAACATGCTGGGAAGAATAGATTATCACAGCACTACTGCCTTTCTTTTTTTTTTTTTTTTTGGTTATCTGTAACCTAGGTTATCTGATACTGTTTTAAATCCATGGGCCTCTCTATTTGTTTACACAGGCCCCCTAAATGTTATCTGGAGACTTCCAATGCCTGACTACCTATCATATGGTGAGTCAATCAGTTTTTTTTTTTTTTTGGTCCACAAATAATAGGAATTTCAAATTGATACCATTATTTGCATAACATTTGGAAGAGTATCTGCTATGACATTGTCCACTTGACTCATTCTACCTGAAGGCTCTAATCTGAGTCCAGTAAAGTGCTCTTGCAAATAAGGTCTACCAACCAAAGAGCGTAACTACCCAGATTCTCCTTTATACTTAGAATATTTTTTCCCCAAAGATACCAGTAGAAAGAGCTTTGGTTATTCAAGAGAGAACAGCGAGTTCACAAATAAAGCTTCCTCCTCTGTGCCCTGTTTCTTCATCTGTACAAAATACTAATGAACATAGGGAATTTCAAACTCTTTTGGAAGCCAGCAAAGACATATTAATGATGTAAAAGTGGATATGGGAAATCAGAAAGATAGAGTGAATATGAATCAGGTATTTATATAATTAAAATATTCCAACAGACTAAGTGTGAGGTCCATAAGAGTAATATTAAAAATTAACTTTCTTCCCAACATGGAATACGGAGAAAGTAAAAGCAAGATAATTGTCAGAGGTTAGTTTAGTTTTGATGAATGAGTGTGACTAAATCAGAATAATGATTCTGAATTAAGTTCTATCAAAACAAATACAATATCTTTTAAAAAACTGTTATTTTCTTTCTTAAGTTGGGCTTCTCTAGCAATTGCCTTTCCTGGTACACTTATACCAGGAAGGAAGTTTGCTAGCCAGGACATGTAGGAAGGTCTGAAGAACTGATGTTTAATCTGAGAAGATAACTAAGGCCCCCTTTCCTGAAAAATACCTTCCCTCAGATTTAGTGAATGTTGGTATCATCCCATCCTGCCCATATCTCTTCTCCAGAGTAAATAGGGTAGGTATCATTTCCACTGCTATTCCCAGAACCCCAGTGTTCTGCTGTTGTCTTAAACCAAATCTTTTAACTTGTGAGCAAAGAAAGCCTTTTATCATCTGACCTTTCCAATCAACTAGAATGATGTTTCTGTCTATTCCATGAATCAATCCATTGTCATCTTGGAGGGCCACAGACAGCAGTGGCAAGTATAAAATACAGAAAGTTAGACATTCATGTTGGGAAATTAGGAGACACCATGCACACAATAAACACTGTTGGCCTAAACCACTAGAGAGAACTAAAATAAAGATAGTAAGTTTGAGAACATTGGGTCAGGACATAGAACCAAGGATTTGTTAGCCAGGAGAAAGAAAGATCACGTGAAACAAGTAGGATTCCAACAACATGGAAGACACTCTGATAATGCTTCATATTGATGTCAGGCCAGCATGTAAAGTGGCAAGAATGTCTTATCTGTTTTCCAGTGTGGATGCTTGTCAAGTGAAGTATCAGCAATGAAGATGATTTTGACTATTCCACACGTACCTAAACACAGTCATCTTTAATTTGGCTGAAGCATGAATTTGATCACACAACGTGAGTTGAGACAGTCCCTTACCTGGTGAAGGATTCTAGGTCACGACCCAGAACTCCCATCTCTACCTTTTTGATTTCTTTCTTATTTTCTACTTCTTGCTGTAGCTTTCAAGGAGGGCCAAATACTGTTGATGTTATGAAATATGGCCCTCAAGGGAGAGTTAAAACTTGGATGTAAAGTAAACATTATAATAAGCAGAAATGCCATGATTCTTGAAAAAATGAGATTTCTGAGAAAACTAAGAGACTGCATAAATATGTATTTGTCTGTGTTCAGGGGATTTTCTAAAGTGTTGGCACATAGGTCTTGTTAAAGTCAAGTTTACTATATTACTATCTAGAATACACACGAGACTTCTTTGAATTTGGTTAATTTATATAAAGCTTTTTCTCTCATACAAAGCAGAGAGGCTCCAGGACCTGTAGCAAAAGACAGAAATGAGCTTTGAGACCCTAAGATGAAGTCAAACACATTGGCGATTTAATGGCAATCGCCCTTCATAGTCTGTAATAAGCACTACATGATCAAGAAGTGGCAGTCTCTATTCAAAATGGCCACCTGTAGACGATCTATTATACTTCAGTGTGAAAAGGACTTCTTGTATCCGACATAAACTGCTTTGTTCAGAAGATGACCAATTTCTGCTCTTAGTGCCAAGACATGCCTCATCAGTGATGACAACCTCCCAGTCCATTTCTGATGGACAGATGGTGGGCCATGGCCTGTCCTTGGCTCTGTATGGTCATATGGATGCTTCTTCACACCAACCCTAATGGGGTCAACTGAAGGCTTAGAGACTTGGGAAAACAGTATGTTAAAAGTTCATTCATAATTTGTTGATAGATCCCTCTTAGTGGAGAAAATTGAGGTACAAGTGCTGGGGGATACCTCTGCTTCCTGTGAAAAGATTTTCTGACACCCTTTAACTCAACTTGTGTTGGTAAACTGCTCCCTTAAAAGATGATCAAGGAGATAATTCCCAGTAACGTTTACATGAATCAATAATCAGATAAGACAATTATCTTAATTTTAGCTTCAGGACTCCACATTTGATTGCATTGATTTTAAAACATCTGTATTTGAATCAAGTGTCTCCGACTCTAGCCATTTTCTTGGCTGCATTTCTTCAGTGCTGTATAACATATTATATGAACAACTTATTTAATAATGTTGCTTTCTTTATCATATTCCATTAGGTATTCAAATGCCTTATCTGCCCATCGAACTTTCTTTCCTTAAAATGGATTCTTGGAATTTTTAAAATTAGATACTGCCAGGGGAAGAAGAAGAACTTCACATATCATGTAGCAAATTATGTGCTTTGACCACTTAATAGATGATGTATCGGCAACTACTCAAGGTTCACATTTGTGGTCTCAGTTTGGAATTGGGATTCAAGAAGACTTCAGTGTATAGCGGTCTGCCTCCAAGTGTCTTCTCCAATCCTGTTTGTTAGAATCGATATAACACCCCAACTGTACTAATTACAACACTTACCATATTCATTCCTTCAGTTGTGCTCAATTTTCCATATGAAGTCCAGTTCCCTAGAGCATCTTTGTCATCTTTTCATCTCCTCCCCCCTCGCCTTTAACCAAATAGGTGCTCTATAGTGCTCTGACTGGTGGTCCTAGGGTAAGTGTGATAGAATCAAGCTTTTCACATCAGTTTACCCCTGCCTTGGTAGAGGTTACTCACAGGCTCGCGAGTAAACCAGCAAATAGCTCTAGAGTATGGTAACTGCCTAGTTAATTCAGAAAATTTAGAGCTGTGGTGTAAAGTAGTTAATATGAGGGTTGGGAATCATGTGAAAACAAATTCTTTTTCTTCTTTTTGCTATTGGATATGTCTTCTCTCTGGCAAGTTCTCCTTTGTCAGTTGTATGTACTGCAATTCACTTGTTTGAACTAAACTACTACTAAATTGGAGGCTAGTGCTTTCCCCCAGCTTTTCTTTTAGTGACTTCTGTGTTACTTTATGGTGAGTGTGAATTAAATGGACTCTTAACAGCATTCCCTCAGGTGTTCTATTTACTGAAGTTCCAAAGCTAAAAGTACACATTTCCTTTACTGCTAATGATGGTGAAGGTGTTCAGAGCATGCCAGCCCAAAACATACCTCTTTGGTATATTGATAATATTGAGCTTAAGTCACTTAAGAAACACTAGATACAGGAAGGGCTCTCTGACTTCCCACTTTCTACCTAAAAGCATGTCATATTTCCCATGAAAAAGTTACCCTGCCTATACCAGTAAGAGAACATTCTTACCACTGGAGACTGGTTATCAATTCCTAAATGGATCTGTACAAACAAACTTACTAAAATAACCCTAGCTTTCCATTAATTTCCCTCATATTCTTTCTAGTCACTTCCCTACAATTTACTGCCTCTAAAAGCTTAAGTTAAGTCCTCTTCCTTTGTCTTGTCATTTCCCCACAAATTTATGATATTTTGTTAAAAAAGTATATAAACTCTCAATCCTAATTGCTTTTTTGTGTCTTCATTTTTCCCTATGATGGCTCCTGGGTGCACACAAAAATATTAAATAAGATTGTATGCTTTTCTCCTGTTATTCTGTCTTACTTCCAGTTAATTATCAGGCTTAGGGCAGAACATAAAAGAAAGGGTAGAGGAGGATTCTTTTTCCTCTTCTATACTGGCCATGTTTCAAGCTCTTTATCATGTCCATTTATTTAAATATGATGTATGAATCATATGTTTAAGGAGTTAAACAGTTAAAATGTGGTATCTATCCCTAATCACTATCCCTAGTTAACAAAGTACATGGAATGGGTTCTCGTGATTTCTCAAACACAAATCCCAACAAACCAGAAAGGCATGTATGAGTCAACATACTTACAACCTTATGTAAGGCCGTAAGTGCTGTACTTTGCACTTGTAGTGCAAAGTACTTTGCAGTGATGTACTTCCATGTGGAAGGCATCCTTCTCCCTCAGATTGCAGGTAAAATGCCTCACTCTTAACCCTGGGAGTCAAATAATTTCTTAAATTATTTTATCTGGGTATTGTGAGATTAACAAACAATCATTATTAATAATAAAATACGATGAGTTTCCTTAGAAATAAGTAACAGGTTGTTGTTATAAAGTAACTTTGAAGGCTATTTTGTAAGTTCAAGAATGGATGAGAGCTCTATGTTATAAAGAGTAAGTTTGCGATCATCAGCTGGTTGAATTTGAACACTATTTTCCCCAATGATGGGTGTAGATGGGAATGCAGCCAATCTCTCCAAATGACCTCAAACATTCCAGGAATGTAGCATGACCCTTCCCAAAGATGGGATGGTCAGCAGGGAGCATTACCATGTGGGATACAGATTCTTCATTTACTTCCCCAGAGGATATGAAATGAAAGGTTCATATGATTCTATTTTCAAAGGTTCTGTTTTGGCTCACTTCTGGGAACTCCCTCGTATAACGATGATGGCTTCTTTCCAAAATGTGTTGATGCTAAGATAAATTTACTATAACTTAGAAAAGGAAGCTATTTACATCCCCCATATTGTAAAAACTGCCTGCTTAACTGCTTCTATGTTTTCTATATTTGAAGAAAAATTTGAAACACTATGTAAAAATTAGAAATGACACAACTTTTGGAATAAGTAGGACTTTTAAAAATCCACAAAACCCCTGGGTTTGAGTTCTGTTTCTACCACTAACTAGCTCCTTGATCTTCAATAAATCATAATCCCTCTACCTTTCAGTTTCGAAACTTGATATGAGAATAGTAAAACATACATAGTAGTTGCTCTAAGGATTCAATAACAAAAGTATGCAAAAGGACTTAACAACCCTTGGTGTCAAAGAAAAACCAGACCTGGATAGTAGTTTAAAGTGGTAAAAACAGATTTTATTCAGAACCACTGCAATAAGGAAAAGAGACCTCATTATAGAACTGGGCTCAATTCCAAAAACAGTATGGGCAACAGTATGGGAATTTATAGCCAAGAAGCAGTTTAGGGGTAAGTGTATGGAAAATTACTGAAACATCAGGGGTAAGAGAGATTCTAGCTAGACTCACCTGACAGAATCTTTGCTAAAGATAGGCCATGGTGATCAGACATTACCTGCGGGATGATGGAGGATGAGAAACCCAATGAGATATTGAGGGTGAACAGAAATAGAGGATGGGGAACTCTTGCTAAAATAACCTAGGAGGGATCTTGCTAAAATTAGATTTTACAAGGAAGTGCACAGGTGGGCTGAGGAGAAGTTTCAGGAGCCTGAATAAAGTTTGGTCAAGCAAAGAATCTTGGTTATTGGACACAGTCTGCTCATGAAGTCTTGGTTTATATTCTTCCTATTATCTTAATATTTGGGAACTATATTTTATTAATCTGTAAGATAAGTATGTTTTTATTTCTTTGACATATTGAGTTATTTTAGATTTCTAAGAAAGTAACAAGGTAAAAAGGCATTGAAAATAATTTTAATATTTCTTTAAAAAGTTAATATTTTTATTTATAGGATTAATGCTACAAGATTATATTGGACATCTATGAATAAATGCTACAGTTGTTGAGAAACGTTAGTAAAAGCTTTGAAATTTAGATTCTTTCTGTTTCAAAGAGTATGTGAGTTCAAAATGTGATACAACTTCTGTGCATTAATGCCTCGCATACTCCCACAGAAACTTTCCATTATGCCTTGACAACACCTTGTCATCCATGTGGCAGAAATTTTACCCTTTGAGAACAACCAAATTTCACATTGTGGAGGTGTTTTTTTAAAATGGGAGCTTTGATTTTATTCCTTTGTTTTTTGGGTTTTTTTGGCATGCATAGGGTAAGAGGAAATTCAAATCCTTAAAGGTAAAGAATCTAATGAGGATAAATTTTACATTTGATCCAAGGTACATTTTCAAAACTTAATACTCAAAGTGCATTGATTTGCAATTATTTTACAACAAAGAGATACCACATACTGAATTCAGGCTGAAATATCCTTTTCCACAGGCCTGGCCACACATTTCCTCTTTGAGAATGGCTTTGGATTTCCATGGCCTTTCATGCCAGTTTTAGTTTTAAATCTTTGATCACAATAGCTCACTCATCTTCTCTCCAGTTATCCTCACTTCCACACTTAAGAATCAAAAAAGCAAACATGAATATACCAGGATGGCTTGGAATAAATATGAAATCCTAGGAACTAGATGAGCTTTTAATCAATTTTTCCATATAGACCAGTTATAAGTTGGGCTCACATGTAAGAGCTGCAATTCTAACTTCTGGCCTATGTATAGTTTTATATTTTGACATTCATTTGTTAATTCACACCTATGTTACTCTCTTAGTGTATTCACTTACTCTGATGCTACAATATATTAGTAGGTTCTGTGAATAAGAACTACTTACTGATTCTAAAACTCAAGTTAAGTAGGTAACTTGTCAGATGATAAAAGGAAAACACTTCAGAAATGCTATTTTGAAGTAAAACTAAAAGCATATTTCATAAGTTTCAGCTTTTCATTTCCACAAAGAAATACAGGTACTTCAAATATTTATAATTAGAATAGATTTTGTCAAGGCGGCATTTGTTACAAGTTTTGAATGGGATTAAGGGTTTGGATAAAAAAGTAATCTAAAAATCATTAAATATTAAAATAATCCTTTGGAAACCTGATAATTACACACACACACACACACACACACACACACACACACACACACACACACTGCTTATATCCCACTACATTTAATTCAGAAATAGAAATTTTTTCTCCCAGGTGCTGACCTAGCCAAGGTACTTTTCTTTTGTATTTTTAGAGCAGAAAACCAAACTTCTGAGAAATTAATTTTACTAAGGTCATACAACTAGACAGGGGAAGCCAGAAGTGTAATCTAGGTTTGCCTAATATCACTGCTTTATTTGTTCCACCATATTCCATGCCTTGACATAGACAATTAGGCTGAGATCTCTGCCCTCAAAAAATGCCATCTAAATGGAGAAGCAAACATTAACAACCATTTATAATACACTTGAAAAGCAGGATAAGTTTTACTAGTTTCATGGGAACTTTAAGAAAATTGTTTTATTGTTATTTTTTTACAGAGCTACAATTGACACATAGCATTGTGTAAGTTTAAGGTGTATAACATGTTAATTTGATACATTTATATGTTGCAATATGATTACCACTGTAGTGTTAGGTAAAACTTCTATCACATCACGTAAATATTTCTTTTTTGTGGTGAGAACACTTCAGACCTAGTGTCTTAGCAGCTTTGAAGTATAGAATATTGTTGACTATAATTCGTATGCTGTGCATTAGATCTTCAGGACTCTTTCATCTTCTAACTGCAAGTTTGTAGCATGGGAACTTTTTGATGAGATCAACTTAGTCTATCTCAAAACCTCAGGGAAGATTTTGTTGAGGAACAGGCCTGAGGAGGCATAGAAGCATTCAAGACGAAATGGGAAGTAGGGCATGACAGCAGGGGAAATAGCATATGTAAATCATTTGAAATATAAGAGAACATCTCAAAGTCAGGAAGTCACGAGGAGGTACGTGCGATTAAGTACCTAGGAAAGAAGAGGATGCCTGGAGTATCCGGAGTATCACAGGCTCCGGACGCGCAGGCTCAGTGGCCGTGGCTCACGGGCCCAGCCGCTCCGCGGCATGTGGGATCTTCCCGGACCGGGACATGAACCCGTGTCCCCTGCATCGGCAGGTGGACTCTCAACCACTGCGCCACCAGGGAAGCCCCCTTGGTAGGGTTTTAATCATGAAAGGAAACTTCATTTACTCAACAAATATTTGAGTGCTTATTATTTCCAGTCGCTAATCCTATTCATGAATTAGAATAATTTCAGACAGCAATATAGAAGACAGGCCAGAAACGGCAAAGAGTAGAGGCTATTTCAAAACGTTTAGACAAAATTGATGAGACACAATTGAGAGAGAGACTAAACCTATTTCACCTTTGGATTAACTATTGTCAGAGGGTAAAATAATAGGAAAGATGATTTTAGTAGCTTTCTCTTCTCATCTTTATTTCCCCCTACCTGCCACGCCTCCTAATACTTTCAATGCCCCAGAAGACCTCCAAGGCTCCACAAGTTTCCTGTGAATTCAGATACTACTCTCTGACTTGTTTCAGTCACCACTGAATTTCATTACTATGCCCGAGATGCTGTCTCAAGTGGAAGTCAACTTGAGGAACTAAACTTCTGAGACACCTTACCTGTATAACCTTCCCCAGGCTTTTGTCTATAGCTCACGGCTATAAAGCTCTTCTGTTTCACACTGTGAAAACCCTTTCCAAGAAGTTTAAGCCACTCAGGAGCAACGCTGTATGTTTGGCTCAGTTCTCAGTCCTTTTATGTAAAAACTCACTAAGAAGTGGAGAGAATCCTTCTCAACTTCTCCAGGCATCTTATGCTACTAACACTTTAACTCATATCTTTTCTCCTCCCCTTTCTTATTCTCTTCACATTTCAGTTACTGAATGAAACTTTAGAAACATTTATGTAAGAAGAAGTGTAGATATGAGGAGATAGACAAAGTAGTTCAAGTAATTGAGTTTTATCATAAAGTTAGTATACAACTGCAGAGTTGATTTTTTAAAAATCTTAAGTTTTTAAAGGACCCAGGTCTGTGGTTCACAGTAGAAAATAGATTTCTAATTTTCTTATTAGACTTTATTTTTTTAGAGTATTTTTAGGTTCACAGTAAAATTGAGTGGAAGGTCCAGAGATTTCTCATATACCACTTGCCCACACACGTGCATAGCCTCCTGCATTATCAACATCTCACACAGAGTGGTACATTTGTTGCCATGGATGAACCTACATTGATACATCATTTCTTCCAAAGTCTGTAGTTTGCATTAGGAGTCACTCTTGGTGTTGTACATTCTATGCATTTGGACAAATGTGTAATGACATGTATCCAAAATTATAGTATCATACAGAGTAGTTTCACTGTCACAAAAATCTGTTGTGTTCAACCTATTCATCTCTCCTGACAATTACTGATCTTTCTACTGTCTTCATAGTTTTGCCTTTTCCAGAGTTGGAGTCATACAGTGTGTAGCATTTTCAGATTGGCTTATTTCACACAGTAATATGCATTTAAGTTTCCCCTATGTCTTCTACTAATTTATTTTTGAGAAGATTTTATTTGGAAGCTTATACAAACACAGTCTTTCATATCATCCTTAATATGTTTATTTTATTTTTCTCATTATAATGAGATAGCATTAAAAAGCATTTTTTTCCCACTAAACCCTATATAATTGCCTTCAAATCCCCTTTAATTTATCCCAGTGTGCTGTAAAAATATCATTATTTCTATAGATTTCATAATGTGAAAAAGGGTTGTGAAGCACTCCACAAACTTTACATGAGGATTCTTAACCTGGGGCCCCTTGATGGATTTCGGTGGATGTGTAAAATATGCAAATGCATTTGTTCTGGAGAGATGGTCAGTAGTTTTCATCAGATTCTTCCATGTCCTTTCATGACTTGATAACTCATTTCTTTTTAGCCCAGAATAGTATTCCATTGTCAGGGTGTACTACTGGATGCTGTCTACTTTATCCATTAAAGCCTTTAATATTAATCATAGTTGTTTTAAATTCTTGGTCTGATAATTCCAACATTTCTGCCATATCTGAGTCTGGTTCTGATGCTTGTTCTGCCTTTTAAAACTGTGGAGTTTGTTTGCTTGTGTTGTTTTTTGTTTGTTTGGTTTTTAAATCTGAACTCCCCAGTGAGTTCCAGGAAGGCATTTTATTTTATTTTATTTATTCTATTCTATTCTATTCTATTCTAGTCTATTCTATGCCATGCCACATAGCTTGTGGGATTTTAGTTCCCCCACCAGGGATCAAACCCATGCCCCCTGCAATGGAAATGTAGGGTCCTTACTACTGGACCTCCAGGAAATTCCCTAAAACTATGTTTTTTTAATCTTTTGATATGCCTTGTAATTTTTCTCAATAGCTGGATATGATGTGCGAGGTTAAAGAAACTGCAGTGAACCAGACTTTAGTAATGTGATGGGAAAGTGTGAGGAGAGTGGAAATGTTCTATAGTCATATGATTAGGTCTCAGTCTTTTAGTGAGACTATGTACTGGACTGTGAACTTCGTAAGCACTTCTCAGAAGTCACACCCCACCCACCCCTTATGTGTGACAGGATAGCTAGGGTAGACTGGAATTGGGTATTTCCCTTCCCCCAGGTCAGTTACGCCCTTATAAAACCAAAGCAGGTGGGCTCTGGTTAAATAGTTCTTCCGGAGGGCAAACCTTATTAAGAAGAAAAGAATGATGTGCTTTATTTCATGATGGCTCCTTTTTCCTTTACCCCCCCGGCAGCACGAGGAGATTTTTCTCTACTTACTTTGAGAACCTGGTGGAGCTCCAGGAGATAAAACTCACAAGATTGTAGGGGCCCACTGATGATTGGGTCCCTCTGGAGTTTTTATCTCCCAGAATTGTCCACATTAACCTTCCAGCAATTCATCAGTTATAGTCCAGGTTTTCCTACCCTGGAGCACTGATTCCCATGGAAGGTTCTGCTCTGGTAAGTTGTGATTCTTTGTATTTGTTTGTCTGTCTCTCCAGTTTTGGAGTCAGCAGTTTGCTCTGTGGCCTTACTTCTCTTAGGGATCTAAGAAGAGTTGCTGATTTTTCAGTTTATTCAGCTTTTACTTTTTTAATTTTTTTGCAGTACAAGGGCCTCTCACTGTTGTGGCCTCTCCCATTGCGGAGCACAGGCCCAGCGGCCATGGCTCACGGGCCCAGCCGCTTCGCTGCATGTGGGATCCTCCCAGACCGGGGCACGAACCCGTGTCCCCTGCATCGGCAGGCGGAATCCCAACCACTGCGCCACCAGGGAAGCCCTCAGCTTTTACTTGTTAGGATGGAGTGGCAACTTCTAAGCTTCTTACATGCCAGACCAGAAGCAGAAGTATCCTACAACAGATTTTTTTTTCTATTAATTTTATTAAGCAGTGTATTAGGAGTAAGTAACTAGAAATATCTGGGTGATTCAGTGTCATTTGGCATTCCTGAGCCCCTTCAAATACCTAATTATCTGAGAGGGGTGAGATCACACCATGAATCATGCCTCTTTTATTGTTGTTACTGACCCCTCCCTTCATATTCTTCCAAAAGATCACATTACTATCTGGCGGCCTTTCCCATGACAATCAAGGACAATGGAAATATAGTGTAGGCTTCTCTTCTTACTGCTGTCTCCATCAGGAAATAGCACCAGAAACTCTGTGGAATTTAGTTTTCTCCACTTTGTTACTCATCTGATATTTTATAGTTTAAGGGCAAGTCTTCATTGTATTATGGACTTAAAAGAAAAAAAATGCAGTGGTGGCACTGTTTTGTAGGATTCCAGAAGCTTTTGGTAAAGTTGTAATTTAAGAAGAGAGTTCCTGGGCTTCCCTGGTGGCGCAGTGGTTGAGAGTCTGCCTGCCGATGCGGGGGACGTGGGTTCGTGCCCCGGTCCGGGAGGAGGATCCCACGTGCCGCGGAGCGGCTGGCCCCGCGGGCCATGGCCGCTGGGCCTGTGCGTCCGGAGGCTGTGCTCCGCAGCGGGAGAGGACACAGCAGTGAGAGGCCCGCGTATCGCAAAAAAAAAAAAAGAAGAGAGTTCCTAAACCGTTAGAGGCATGCAGGGTTTGCAAAAAATATGTTGAAGAATTCCCTTTCTTTCCATACCCATATGTTCATAATCTGTTTAGTGTGGCTCTTGACACTTAGGAATCCTCAAGTGTTAGTGTATACCAAACAACATATTAGGTGCTGGAGAAGAACCTTGAACCAGTCCAGCAAGACTATCTTGTTTATTCTTTTACACTTGTAAAACTGATCCAGAGGGCTATAGGGAGGGTGGGTATCCTGGAGTTCGTACTGGAGAATTCTGTAACACCGGTTTATTAAAAATACTTATTTTCCTATTTGTATAACTCTACAGTTCTGCTTAAGCCATGGACACAGATAGTCCCACAACATAATCTATTTTATAAGGATTATTAACTTGCAGATGGAGGTATGATCTGCAAACACTTCCTCTCAGTCTTTGGTCCAAAAGTCTTAATGCTCATTATCAGACATTTTCCTCTGGATATAGCAATTCAGAGATTTTTCTTTCTCAAGGTCTTAACCTGGGATTCAATGCCAAGTTATACATATTGAAGGCTGATAACCAAGGGACCACTTGCAACAGCTTCAGGGCTGTCTTTATTCAAAGTTGGATTTGAATACATTTGAACAGATTTGAACAGATGTTTCTGGTAACAACAGTATCTTCCTCTTTGGTAATGAAGGCAGAAACATTTATCTGAAAGTATCACAAATCAAAATAATTTGGAGTTAATTTATACCTGAACACATAAGAAAGAAAATAAAAGCTGTTCTCTCTGAAGCACAACTTGACAGAGGGGAATAGTTCACCATTACTACCACCAACAGCAACAAAATTCTTTCTTACTCCTATTGCTGCCTGTACCGCTCATTTGCTACTTACCAAATGATCTTTTATTATCCCTTAATATCTCAAACATTTGTTTTTTCGACTTTATTGGGAACAAGTGATGAATAAGATTTGCTTGGTATTCTCTCTAGGCGTGCTGAGAAAACTATCACTAAGTGGCTGGAAACGTCAAAACCAAGAAAATGAACGTGCTTCAATCACTTACATATTCAATAAATATAACACATGAATGGAAGCCCAGAGTTCAAACTTTTCCCACCCTTCATGAGGGTGTATACATTAGAGAGGTTTAACCAAACTTCATCGAGCAGTTTCTGGAATTAAAACAACTGGGCTGTCTGCCACACCCCACAGCTTGGAATGTAGGCAATCAGGATTTAGGATGTTTAAGACTCCAACCAAATTAAGTGGATGCAAACCATTGCATCAGATGGTGGAGAAGATCTGCCCTCCTCCTACTTAAAGTGCCTGGGAAACAGGAAATACAAGTTCAATTGAGATGGCCTTTCTCTGGTAGAAAAGTAATTGTCATGTGCCAGAGACAGTGAATGAATATTACTGATGTTTCTATGATCAAAGGACACTTGGCTTTGCTATTGTAACAGCCATTTGACTGCTCCCTTGCAAATCAACACAAGTTAATATGTTCATGATGACTGAATAATTACAGTGAAAAAAAACTTGCTTTCAATCCTTGCTAATGGGGAAAAAAAGGCCAAGACATGTCCGGGTGGAAGTAATTCAGGGTTGTCTCAGAAACATGTACAAGTTAGCAACACGACAGTGAGTTTTACTCAATGTGGGCACTACGCTGGGCAGAAAAGATACCAAAAGTTTTAGTACTCACTTGCATTTTAAGGCTGTCTAGTGTCCTATCTGGGGATGATTTCCCACAATGTGTGATCTTGTTGGTAGACAATGTCTTATTTCCTGCTCTATAGATCAAAGAGAACAGGGTACAGCCTGATTGTCAGTAGTGATAATGGTTTAATCCCTTCAGTTGGATTTTTCATACGTGACCTGGTCTCTGTATTTTGTGATTCAAACAGGATAGAAGCAATTTATTCAGATCATCAGTGCCCACATCTGAGCCAGACGAGTGAGATGCTAAGAGATGCCCTTTCAGAAGAGCCTTCTATCAAGGTAGTTAGCTCCTGATATCATATATTTAGATAGATATAGGTATTCTTAAATATACATATCCTTCAATATATATGTATCCTTAAATACATATGCATTCTTAAATATGTCTCTATCCTTAAATACCTATCAATCAATCTATTGCCTTAAGCTAGCCACTAGATATTTCTGTTACCTATTGTAAAACAATGTCCTAATTGATGAAGAGTGTAGATCAGCACATGCAAACTATCCCAGGGGAAATGTGGAGAAATGGGATTGATAATCTCGTCTAGATGTATGCAGTTAAAAGTCCTATAATATTCTGACATGGGAATTTAGTAATCCACGCAAAAAGTTGTGAAACTGCTAATTCCATCATCCTCTGTGTTCACTTGGGAACAAGCTCTGGGAGACAGCGTTGCTGCCACCAAAGTATGGTAGCAGGAATTCAAGGCTGCGTGGTGGCATAGATCTTTTTGATAGAATTAGATGATTTGAAGAAAGGGAATTACAAATTCAAATATCTAAATTTGAGAACTAGAAATAGGATATTTAGGTGTTTTTTCCCCCACCTTCCACTAAGCATCCCTTGCCCTCAGAAACAGATTCCCTCTGCTTTCCTGATTCCCATCAGAATAAGATTATTCTCTTACCATGTCACCTTAGAGATTTCCTTGAAGAGGAAGTACCTCATGTCTCTCCCTATCCCTACCTCATTCAAACCTGCTACTAGAGTTAGGTGTCAGTATAGCAAAGGAAATAAATTACAAATAAAACCTTGCAAGTTAGCTTGGGGTCATATACATGACAAGGAATCAAAGACTTGTCAATTTATATTGGAAAAAATCTGGAGGACGTATAAAAACAGATTTTAGGGTGCTCATATAAGACTGAAACATTTTTAGATCACTTGTACCAGTTGCTAAGATAAAATTCTCTCTTGCCATCCTGTGAACATGGGTTCTTACATAACTTTGTTAAAACTTACTCAGGCATGTTTTGAAGAAGCTAATATAGTTAATCATTATCTCCAAGTGACTATATAAAGAAGCATATTTGAAAAATTACTAGTTTAATGGATTTTGTAATTTTGGACATTTTGTCAACTGTTCTCTTTTCAGTCCCTCCGTCTCCTCCCCTTAGCTGCCTACACTTGGTTTTATTTTCCATCACAACTAAAAGTGATATATTCAGTCTCACTAGGTCATGGGAAAAGATTAAGGAACAGCCTTATATGTACCTTTTAGAATTCTTCCATCCTCTTCTCTGAAACCCAAGTCTTTCCTTCCACCTGGCCACAGCAAGAAGAGAGAGTTGAGAATGAAAATATCAAAACCTGCCTTCATATACCCATTAAACACTTCTCTTCTGACTTCTCCATTCCTAACTCACTTTTCTTTTCCAATAAATTATTTTTGTTCCCTCCCACCACTAAAAGTTGCACTTGCAATGGCCCTAACACTCATATTTTAGATAAACTGCCCTTGATAATAATTCTCTGGGAACCGTTTTAGAGAACAGCAGCATTTCTTTCCACAGATTTTAATAGATGGCAATTTAATTTTTTTAAAAATAGAGAAAAGTAATAGTATTAGTTGTTTTCATGAAAGGAAAAAAGAAAAAACACTGGCATGAAATCTATAGAGGGCCATAAGATACACAATTACAATTTTAAAATTTACTCAGGGTGGAAAAAATAATTTTAATGTTCTTTAAGAATTAGTATGGAAGCAACAGTAGGATAAGTCTGAGAAAGGAAACCTAGGAGAGGGTCAATAGAACATATTCTCCTGGACAATCTAAAAAAAATTATATATGATAAATGGGTTGTGGTTCATGGCTACTATTCACTTGTTTTAAAAAATACAAGACACAATATTAAAATATCATTCTAAGAATGCATGTTAGATACATCTGATAAATTTATACAAAGTATTACAAATGACTATGGGAAATTTATTGCATGCACCTTCATTCTATAA
Source organism: Neophocaena asiaeorientalis asiaeorientalis (assembly GCF_003031525.2). Classification (NCBI taxonomy): domain Eukaryota; kingdom Metazoa; phylum Chordata; class Mammalia; order Artiodactyla; family Phocoenidae; genus Neophocaena; species Neophocaena asiaeorientalis. Next base: position 806,468 of record NW_020172448.1, on the reverse strand, counting down.
TTTGGAAGCTGTATTTATCAGAGATGTCCAGAGAAACAGAATCAGTAGGATATATATATATATATATATATGTATATAGAGGAAAAGATTTATTTTCAGGAATTGACTCATATGATCGTGGGAGCTAGCAAGTCCGAAATTCATAGGGCGGACTGAAAAGTTGGAAATTCAGCTAAGAGTTGATGTTGCAATCTTGAGTCTAAAGATTGGAAATTCAGGTAGAAGTTCTATATTGCTGTTCAGAGACAGAATTCCTTCTACTTTGGGAAACCTCAGTCTTCTCTTTTAAGGTCTTCAACTAATTGGATGAGGTTCACCCACATTCTGGAGGATAAACTCAAAGTTTACTCAAAGTCTACTGACTCAAATGTTAATTACATTTAAAACGTACCTTCACAGCAACATCTAGACTTCTGCTGGACCAAACAACTGGGCACCATAGTCTAGCCAAGTTGACACTTAAAAGTAATCATCATAGAAGCTTTGGAGGGGAAGAACACTTGTATCTAATCTGGTTATAATTGCTTGCAGTAGTTTCTTTTAGGGCCATTGTTTGCAATTGATTTTACTAAATATTTGAAATGATTTTGAATATCTTAGATAAAGACTCCTGTTTAGTACATTGTACTAGAATGTTCAGCCATGGCAAATTTTACCACTGAACATACTTGGATACATTAGGCCTATTCATTTCTGCAAGTCAGCATCTGGTGACTCATGCTTTGCTTACTCATTTAACACAGCCTCCCACATATAAAACAGTGTAAAGAACAGAGTAGACAAGTGCTAATTAAAATTATACAAATAACAATTGTGTCTTCAAAAATGAAAGAATGAGAACATTTTGTTCTGACATATTGAGAATCAGAAAAATGAATTAAATAGGAAGACATACCAGGATATTTTAAGTAGAGTAGCAGATTATAAGCCTACATACTAACTGTCGTGTGTTACAATCCACTTCTGTTGCTTAGCAGAGCCTACTCTTAGTTATATCTGGAGATTATATGTTAAGAATTTCTGAAAGCATCATTAAAAAAAAACTCCACCAAAACTAATGGCAAAGGCTACCTGTATTGTACCTTCAGAAATTGGGTCTGCTTCTCTCCTATATGACTTGATAATTCGTGTGCCACTCAGAATAATTTTTGTTCTACATCTTGCAATCAATCTCCACGTACAATGAAAAAAAGTCGTCTCAACAGATACCAAGTAAAGAAGATAGCAATAGAAAGCCAAATATACGAATAACCCATGTTTGGGTTCCAATAAAAAAGTTTTACTTTTGTTTGCTTTTGTTTTGATAATGAATAAAGATGCAATATTTTGCTCTGAATTCTTTAGTGTGATAACTAAAATTCCCTTTTGCATCACACATCATTTTATATTTCCTTAGTAGTTTCACGAATGTCTTTTCTCTTTGAGATTCTGTCTATGTCCAGTAGAAGGAACACTCAGCTAAATGAAAATGAAATAGACTTAGAAAACAAAATTTCTAAAATGGTAGTAGCCCGGGGACACATATCTATTTCAGAGATTTAGCTGCTCTGAAGCTGAGCTGTAGTCTGCGGATGGGTAGTTTTACCTGAACTTGACTCCGGATGTAGCTATTAGGGCCCCAAACTAAAGCATGACCCTGGACTCCACCTTCGATGACTTTATGCCTGAGAGGCTGTCAAAAGTGCTGGTCAGGCTCTCAGAAGCTAACGTCTCCAGAGGAAAATCTGTCCCCAAATCTGGGGTCACCTTTCTAGACTTTTATCTTCTCCTGGGTATTGACCTGATAATTCTTCACTATCTTGTGAGCTTTCCAGTGCAATCTAGCTAATGGTTTTTATATTATGTCCAGCTTTTCTCCTTTAGTAGCAATGTGGGTTCAAAATTTGCAGCCCTACTTACCAGAAGTAGAGTCCATCCCGTTTCTCAAGTCTTTAGTACTCTTCCTTGTCTCTCTTAAATTCAGATGTGCACAATGACCACCATATGGAAGTCCAAAGCCAAAGTGTACATAATCTAATTTATTTACTGTAATGTGGATAATATTGGTTTTAACTTTATCTAATTTTGCTGAGCCCTAATTGTGCTTGTTTATTGATTGCCTTTGAGCCTCTGGCTGGGGCTTTCTTTCAATTCAAAAAGCCTCCCTACCTCAAGGTTGCCTATTCTTCTCCTCCCTATATGAGAAAGTCCAGCTCAAAATCAATTCCATCCATGCCTTCTTCTACCTCTCCTCTCTCCTCGATCACCTCCTAATTTGAAATACTATTTTACTTATTCTCTGTGTGATACACATAGTGTTTCTGCTCACGAAGGGTTAGCAAGTTTGCTGGACAAGATGATCTTGTTTGACACCCTGGATTGCAAACTTTCCAGAGACAGGGTTTAAGCTTTTAGTATCTTCTTCTGAATTTATTTGAGTACTTCAGATACAATAGGGAGTCCAGCACTTGTTAGAGAGACACTTGGACTATCTCACTGCAAGTTAGAGATTTTCCATCTCTTTGGGTCTCATAGAAGCTTCTGAACATTACCTTAATTCAGTGTGTCTCACAGAGAGAATATCAACTGGTATGTGGTATTTGTTCCAGGTTTTATTAGTTATGACTTTTAATGCATATACAAAATAAAACTTGAAACCTATGATTTCACAAATATGGTGTGGTAATATGGACATCTTAAATAACAGGCATGTTAATGAGCAGATAAAGGGAACTTGCAAAATTCCTAAAGATGGTAGGTAAATGTGGTAGGCTGATTGCAAAAATAATTCCCATCTGCTCACAGTGTGACTTGGCAGCTCCTCTCAAGGTGTTCTTTTCCCCACCTTTTGACTCTGGGCTGGCCTTTCAACTTGTTTGGGCCAACAGAACGTGGCAGGGATGACAAGATGCTAGTTCCAAGCCTAAGCTTCAGAAGCCTTGTACATTGTTGCTCCCTTGCAACCTTGCTGAGCAATTAGAACAAGCAGAGGCTAATGTGTTAGATGATATGGGAACAAATGAAGCAGAGTTGGGTCTTCACAGCTGTAGACCTCCTAAGTCAACCAGTTCCCAGGCATCCCCTAGTCAGCTACAAATGCATAAGTGAGCCAGCCAAGATCAGCTGCAACTGGCTCAAATCAACAAGATCATCCAGCTGACCCACAGACTCAGGAGCAGGAAAAAAAAATTATTATCATATGCTATTGAGGTTTTGTTAAGAGGTATTATTGTGACAATGGATAATGAATTCAGAGCATGACCAAAATTTGAGAAACACTGATTTATGTACTTTACAAATTAGAGTCTTTGATCTTTTGATATGTATTTCATAATAGAGCATGATTCAGAATCATTTCCAGAACAGTCTGTGGGAGAACAACAGATTGAGACATTCTTTCTTTCCATTGTAATTCAAATAAGTAAACCTCAGAGTCTATTTCTTCTGCTTTTTTTCCTTGTGGAATCCTCTTCCAAATACCTTTTCTTACAGTTACTCTAGACTCTAAAGCAGTGGATAGGTAGGGAAGGAAAATGAATGAGGTGTAAAAGAGATCATCAAAGGGAGGGAAGCATTCCAGTCAAAATTGCCTTAATAAATATTCGCTAACCTCTTTAATTGCTTAAAAGTTTTAAATCCAACTATGATTGGTCAGTAGCCCAATACCTTCTGCTTTTAAAGATTTGAACTATTGTTTCTCTCTTTAACCAGATCAATTTTCTTGAAGGAGGTCCTATATCTATTTTTCAGAATGATGTGGAAAGGGAGGAGGATTGAGTTTGGAGCCAGATGGTTCTGGTTGGTGTCCTGGCTTCACTATTTCCTCTGTGGCCTTAGGTGAGTTACTCTATCTATGAGTCTCAGTTTCTTCCTCTATAAATGAGAATGATATCATTTTTAAAAGAGATTTAAGATATTATACATAAAGTATCTGGTATCAATACTTATACAAAAAATAGTAGTTACTTCCTCCCAGGTAGCTTGTTACTTCTTAGACACTGAGTACCTGCAGGTACTCATACTCTTGCCTGGTTGACACATTTCTCCAACCATCCTGTCATAGTCCATTTGGGTTGCTGTAACAAAATACCATAGAATGGGTGGCTTATAAACAACAGAAATTTATTTCTCACAGTTCTAGGGACTGGAAGTCTGAGATTAGGTTGCCAGCATGGTCAGGTTCTGCTGAAGTTCCTTTTTCTGATTGCAGACTGTTCTCTTGTTGTGTCCTCACATGGTGGAAAGAGGGCTGGAGAGCTCTCTGGGATCTCCTTTGTAAGAGCACTCATCCCATTCATGAGGGCTCCGCCCTCATAATCTACTTACCTCTCAATGCCCACCTCCTAACATCATTACATTGGGGGTTAGGATTTCAACATATGCACTTGGAGGACACAAATAATTCAGTCTATAATATACCCCAAAATACAATGACATTAAACTGATCTGAACTCTCTTCTTCCAATATCACTTCTTTTTTTTTTCTTGAATTTTATTTTATTTATTTATTTTATACAGCAGGTTATTAGTTAACTATTTTATACATATTAGTGTATATATATCAATCCCAATCTCCCAATTCATCCCACCACCACCACCATTCCTGCTTTCTCCCTTGGTGTCTATATGTTTGTTTTCTATATCTGTGTCTCTATTTCTGTCTTGCAAACAGGTTCACCTGTACCATTTTTCTAGATTCCACATATATCCATTAATATTTGATATTTGTTTTTCTCTTTCTGACTTACTTCACTCTGTATGACAGTCTCTAGGTCCATCCACGTCTCTACAAATGACCCAATTTCATTCATTTTTATGGTTGAGTAATATTCCATTGTATACATGTACCACATCTTTATACATTTGTCTGTCAATGGGCATTTAGGTTGCTTCCGTGTCCTGGCCATTGTATATAATGCTGCAATGAACATTGTGGTACATGTCTCTTTTTGAGTTATGTTTTTCTCTGGGTATATGCCCAGTAGTGGTATTGCTGGGTCATATGGTAATTATATTTTTAGGTTTTAAAGGAACCTCCATACTGTTCTCCATAGTGGCTGTATCAATTTACATTCCCACCAACAGTGCAAGAGGATTCCCTTTTCTCCACACCCTCTCCAGCATTTGTTTTTTGTAGATTTTCTGATGATGCCCATTCTAACTGGTGTGAGGTGATATCTCATTGTAGTTTTGGTTTGCATTTCTATAATAATTAGTGATGTTGAGCATCTTTTCATGTGCTTCTTGGCCATCTGTATGTCTTCTTTGGAGAAATGTCTATCTAGGTCTTCTGCCCATATTTTGATTGGGTTGTTTGTTTTTTTAATGTTGAGCTGCATGAGCTGTTTATATATTTTAGAGATTAATCCTTTGTTGACTTGTTTGAAAATATTTTCTCCCATTCTGAGGGTTGTCTTTTCATCTTGCTTGTGGTTTCCTTTGCTGTGCAAAAGCTTTTAAGTTTCATTAGGTTCCATTTGTTTATTTTTGTTTCTATTTCCTGGGTGGTGGGTCAAAAAAAATCCTACTGTGATTTACGGCAAAGAGCATTCTACCTATGTTTTCCTCTAAGCATTTTATAGTGTCTGGTCTTACATTTAGGTTTTTAATCCGTTTTGAGTTTATTTTTGTGTATGGTGTTAAGGAGTGTTCTAATTTCATTCTTTTACATGTAACTGTCCAGTTTTCCTAGCACCACTTATTGAAGAGACTGTCTTTTCTCCATTGTATATTCTTGCCTCCGTTATTAAAAATAAGGTGACCATAGGTGCGTGGGTTTATCTCTGGGCTTTCTATCCTGTTCCATTGAACTATATATCTGTTTTTGTGTCAGTACCATATTGTCTTGATTACTGCAGCTTTGTAGTATAGTCTGAAGTCAGGGTGTCTGATTCCTCCAGCTCGGTTTTTTTCCCTCAAGATTGCTTTGGCTATTCGGGGTCTTTTGTGTCTCCATACAAATTTTAAGATTTTTTGTTCTAGTTCTGTAAAAAATGCCACTGGTAATTTTATAGGGATTGCATTGTATCTGTAGATTGCTTTGGGTATTATAGTCATTTTCACAATATTGATTCTTTCAATCCAAGAACACGGTATATCTCTCCATCAGTTTGTGTCATCTTTGATTTCTTTCATCAATGTCTTGTAGCTTTCTAAGTACAGGCCTTTTATCTCCTTAGGTAAGTTTATTCCAAGGTATTTTATTACTTGGTTGCAATGGTGAATGGAATTGTTTCCTTAATTTCTCTTTCTGATCTTCTGTTGTTAGTGTAAAGCAATGCAGGAGATTTCTGCGCATTAATTTTGTATCCTGCAACTTTACTAAATTCATTGATTAACTCTAGTAATTTTCTGGTGGCATCTTTAGGATTCTCTATGTATAGTATCATGTCATCTGCAAACAGTGACTGTGTTATTTCTTCTTTTCCAATTTGTATTCCTTTTATTTCTTTTTCTTCTCTAATTGCCATGGCTAGGACTTTGAAAACTATGTTGAATAATATTGGTGAAAGTGGGCAACCTCGTCTTGTTCCTGATCTTAGACCAAATGCTTTCAATTTTTCACCATCGATAATGATATTTGCTGTGGGTTTGTCATATATGGCCTTTATTATGTTGAAGTAGGTCCCCTCAGTGCCCACTTTCTGGAGAGTTTTTATCATAAATGGGTGTTGAATTTTGTCAAAACCTTTTTCTGCATCTATTGAGATGATCATATGGTTTTTATTCTTCAGTTTGTTAATATGGTGTATCACATTGATTGATTTGTGTATATTGAAGAATCCTTGCATCCCTGAGATAAATTCCACTTGATCATGGTGTATGATCCTTTCAATGTGTTGTTGGATTCTGTTTGCTAGTATTTTGTTGAAGATTTTTGCATCTATATTCATCAGTGAGTTTGGTCTGTAATTTTCTTTTTTTGTTGTATCTTTGTGTGGTTTTGGTATCAAGGTGATGGTGGCCTCGTAGAATGAGTTTGGGAGTGTTACTCCCTCTGCAATTTTTTGGAAGAGTTTGAGAAGGATGGGTGTTATTTCTTTTCTAAATGTTTGATAGAATTCACCTGTGAAGCCATCTGGTCTTGGACTTTTGTTTGTTAGAAGATTTTTTTTTTTTTGCGGTACATGGGCCTCTCACTGTTGTGGTCTCTCCTGTTGCAGAGCACAGGCTCTGGACACGCAGGCTCAGTGGCCATGGCTCACGGGCCCAGCCACTCCGTGGCATGTGGGATCTTCCTGGACCAGGGCACGAACACGCGTCCCCTGCATCAGCCGGTGGACTCTCAACAACTGCACCACCAAGGAAGCCCTGTTGGAAGATTTTTAATCACTTTCAGTTTCAGTACTTATGATTGGTCCATTCATATTTTCTATTTCTTCCTGGTTCAGTCTTGGAAAGTTATACCTTTCTAAGAATTTGTCCATTTCTTCCAGGTTGTCCATTTTATTGACATAGAGTTATTTGTAGTAATCTCTTATGATGCCTTGAATTTCTGTGGGATCTGTTGTAACTTCCCCTTTTTCATTTCTAATTTTATTGATTTGAATCCTCTCCCTCTTTTTCTTGATGAATCTGGCTAAAGGTTTATCAGTTTTGTTTATTTCTCAGAGAACCAGCTTTTAGTTTTATTGATCTTTGTTATTGTTTTCTTTGTTTCTATTACATTTATTTCTGCTCTGATCTTTATGATTGCTTTCCTTCTATTAACTTTGGGTTTTGTTTGTTCTTCTTTCTCTAGCTCCTTTAGGTGTAATGTTATATTGTTTATTTGAGATTTTTCTTGTTTCTTGACGTAGGATTTTATTGTTATAAACTTCTATCTTAGAACTGCTTTTGCTGCATCCCATAGGCTTTAGATCATTGTGTTTTCATTGTCATTTGTCTCTAGGTATTTTCTGATTTCCTCTTTGATTTCTTCTGTGATCTCTGGTTATTTAGTAATGTATTGTTTAGTCTCTATGTGTTTGTGTTTTTTACATTTTTTTCCCCTGTAATTGATTTATAATCTCATAGCACTGTGTTCGGAAAAGATGCTTGATATGATTTCAGTTTTTTAAAATTTACCAAGGCTTGATTTGTGACCCAAATATTATGTATCCTGGAGAATGTTCCATGTGCACATGAGAAGAAAGTGTAATCTTCTGTTTTTGGATGGATTGTCCTATAAATATCAATTAAGTCCATCTTGTTTAATGTGTCATTTAAAGCTTTTCTTTCCTTATTAATTTTCTGTCTGGATGATCTTTCCATTGGTGTAAGTGAGGTGTTAAAATCCCTCACTATTATTGTGTTACTGTCAATTTCCTCTTTTATAGCTGTTAGTATTTGCCTTATGTATTTAGGTGCTCCTATGTTGGGTGCATATATATTTATAATTGTTATATCTTCTTCTTGGATTGATCCCTTGACCATTATGTAGTGTCCTTCCTTGTCTCTTGTAACATTCTTTATTTTAAAGTCTATTTTATCTGATATGAGTATTGCTACTCCAGCTTTCCTTTGATTTCCATTTGCATGGAATATCTTTTTCCATCCCCTCAGTTTCAGCCTGTATGTGTCCCTAGGTCTGAAGTGGGTGTCTTGTAGACAGCATATAGATGGGTCTTGTTTTTGTATCCATTCAGCAAGCCTGTGTCTTTTGGTTGAAGAATTTAATCCATTCACATTTAAGGTAATTATCACTATGTGTGTTCCTATTACTATTTTCTTAATTGTTTTGAGTTTGTTTTTGTAGGTCCTTTTCTTCTCTTGTGTTTCCCACTTAGAGAAGTTCCTTTAGCATTTGTTGTAGACCTGGTTTGTTGGCGCTGAATTCTCTTAGCTTTTGCTTGTGTGTAAAGCTTTTGATTGTCTGTAAAGCTTTTGATTTCTCTGTTGAATCTGAATGAGATCCTTGCCAGGTGGAGTTATCTTGGTTGTCGGTTCTTCGCTTTCATCACTTTAAATATATCATGCCACTCCCTTCTGGCTTTTAGAGTTTCTGCTGTGAAATCAGCTGTTAACCTTATGAGAGTTCCCTTGTATGTTATTTGTCATGTTTCCCTTCTTGCTTTTAATAATTTTTCTTTGTGTTTAATTTTTGTCAGTTTGATTACTATGTGTTTCAGTGTGTTTCTCCTTGGGTTTATCCTGCCTGGGACTCTCTGTGCTTCCTGGACTTGGGTAGCTATTTCCTTTCCCATTTTAAGGAATTTTTCAACTATAATTTCTTCAAATATTTTCTTGGGTCCTTTCTCTCTGTCTTCTCCTTTTGGGACCCCTATAATGTGAATTTTGGTGCATTTAATGTTGTTCCAGAGGTCTCTTAGGCTGTCTTCATTTCTTTTCATTTTATTTCCTTATTCTGTTCCTCAGCTGTGATTTTCACCATTCTGTCTTCCAGGTCACCTATCTGTTCTTCTGCCTCAGTTATTCTGTTATTGATTCCTTCTAGTGTATTTTTCATTTTAGTTATTGTATTATGCATCTCTGTTTGTTTGTTCTTTAATTCTTCTAAATCTTTGTTAAACATTTCTCACATCTTCTCAATCTTTTCCTCCATTCTTCTTCCGACGTCCTGGATCATCTTCACTATCATTATTCTGAATTATTCTTCTGGAAGGTTGCCTATCTCCACTTCATTTAGTTGTTTTTCTAGGGTTTTATCTTGTTCCTTCAACTGGTACATAGCCCTCTCTCTTTTCAACTTGTCTATCTTTCTGTGAATGTGGTTTTCATTCCACAGGCTGCAGGATTGTAAATCTTCTTGCTTTTGCTGTCTTCTCTCTGGTGGATGAGGTTATCTAAGAGGCTTGTGCCAACTTCCTGATGGGAGGAACTGATGATGAGTAAAGCTGGGTGTTGTTCTGGTGGGCAGAGCTCAGTAAAATTTTAATCTACTTGTATCCTGATGGGTGGGGCTGAGTTCCCTTCCTCTTGCTTGTTTGGCCTGAAGCAACCCAGTACTGGAGGCTACAGGCTCTTTGGTGGGGCTAATGGGAGACTCCAGGAGGGCTCATGCCAAGGAGTATTTACCAGAACTTCTGCTGTCAGTGTCCTTGTCCTCACGGTGAGCCACAGCCATCTCCTACCTCTGTAGGAGACCTTCCAACACTAGCAGGTAAGTCTGATTCAGTCTCCTATGGAGTCAATGCTCCTTCCCTCTGGGTCCTGATGCACACATCACTTTATATGTGTCCTCCAAGAGTGGAGTCTCTGTTTCCCTCAGTCCTGTCAAAGTCCTGCAGTCAAATCCTGCTAGCCTTCAAAGTCTGATTCTCTGGGAATTCCTCCTCCCATTGCTGCACCCCAGGTTTGGAAGCCTGATGTGGGGCTCAGGACCTTCACTCCAGTGGGTGGACTTCTATGGTATAATTGTTCTCTAGTTTGTGAGTCATCCACCCAGATGTTATGAGATTTGATTTTATTATGATTGCACCCCTCCTACCATCTCATTGTAGCTTCTCCTTTGTCTTTGTATGTGGGGTCCAAAGTCACTTCTATGAAAATAGGGACAGAGATTTGACTTTGACTACAGCTACATCAATTTACACTTGTTGAGCCAGGTTCAACTGCTCTGTAGTATTCATTTTGTTGAATTTTTCCATTTTTTAAATATTTCCATCAGTGTTGAAACTAGGTTAAACATAGTAACCTTCCCAAGATGGTTATCCTTTTCCTCTTAATTTTTAAAATAATTGCTTCTGTTTTATCTTTTTTTTTAATTGCAGATATGTCTTTCCAGAACTATCCTGTGTTCCTATTAACTGAAGTTTTCTTAGATGTATGTTGCATTTTGAGACTGTAAATTTGAATATCAATGTAAACTAGAACCTCAAGACTGGAAGGGATCTTTAAAAGAAAATTAGTACATTCTTCTCTGGTCAGAATTATTTAGAACCACATCCTTCAAAGATTTGGACCACCTAAGTTCATATTCCTTGTATTCATCAGCATTATCCAGAGAAACAAAACCAATATAAATGAATGTATTACATGGAATTGGCTCACATGATTATGGAAGTTGATGAGTCCAAAATCTTCAGAGGTAATGTCCAGTTCAAAGACCATCAGGCAGGAAGAGTCGATGGGCCAATTTGAAGGCTTGTAGGCAGGAGAATTCTCTCTTACTGGGGGAAGGGTCAGCATATTGTTTTGTTCAGGCTTTCAATTGACTGTATGAGGCCCACCTACTTTATGAAGAGCAATCTACTTTACTCAGTCTGCGAATTTAAATGTTAACCTCATCTAAATCACCCCTACCAAAACACCTAGAATAATGTTTGACAAAATATTGAGGTCCCTGTGGCCCGTCAAGTTGACACACAAAATTACTCCTCACATTTCTCATTCTTCAAATGAAGATTTGAGACCTGGTGAACTATAGGGTTCTTCTAAAGATACAAGTAACAACACATAAAATTGGAACCAGTAATGTGCTGATAAATGTTTACAAATCAGATCTCCAAAAGAGAAAAAAGATAGGAAAAAAAGGTTTGGGTGTAGCACTTACTAATTTCCATGGTGGAAATGAGAATAGTGATGGGAAGGAAAAAAGAATAAAAAGCAAGAGAGGGGTTTTGCAAAAATGAAATGTGCCCTGAACTGAGCAATGTAATCAAAGCAACTTCCTGTACCTAGGGAACAAAAAGAAGAAAAAGGCTATGTCTGAAGTCATTTACTCAGCCTGCATTAAGTGATAAATTACATCACTTTGAGGGGTCTGACGTTAAGACCTCAAATCAGAGATAGGAATCCAGCTGGGTAATTCTTACTGTTAGAAGAATTGGGGTCAGTTCAACTTACAGGATACATCAAAGTTTTCTCATTAAACAATTTTTTTTTAAATAAGAAACAACTTTAGTCTCTGTAAGTGTGACTTAACATATCACTCACCCCAGATTCAATCAGATAGAATCGAGGTTGGTTCATGGGCCCTGGAAATTGGTCCTAAGCAGCTTCTTTAAGGTAGGCAAGCCAGCTGTCATGGCCTCTGAATTTACTACTAGGGAAATAGACACAAAACAGTTTACTTTCAATTATAAATTTTAAGACATTAGAACTAAAAACTGGGAAAAGTATTCCAATTTTAAACATTCTACTTTAAAGTGCCTTTGCTCAAATTCTAAATCATTAGATTTCATACTGAAAGTGAGAATGAATGTTACAGATTTGAGAACCAGTTCTGTTGATGCTTGAAATTTAAATGATTAAATAGCCCACACATGCAAATTTTCATATACAAAATTTATAGTAATCCACATCAAATAAAGAATCACAGAATTTTCTTGAACTATTCTTATCCCTAGAAGTTCTCCTCACATACAAATGTTGCAATCTGGAAATGATTCTGGAAAAGTTTCTTGAGTTAAAAGAGCTAGAAGTCTGATTAAAAAAAAAAAACAGATAAACAACTTCTTATGTAACTGTTCTAGAATCAGTTGTTCTGTGTTTGTATTCCAAGAAGCATCCTGTGATTTGAACATTTCTTCTCCCAAAGCAGAGTATTATTTCCTTGCCCATATGTGCTTAGAGATGCTAGTGAATTAGTAGATCTGTGGCTCTACCAATATCATTATCAGCAAATTCTTGTTAGATCTGTGAATTTGTGGGCCCACCTAAGACCTACTGAATCAGAAACCAGGGGGTGGGACCCAGCAGTGACTTAAGCCCTTCAGGTGATTTATATGCATGATAAAGTTTGAGAATCACTGCACTAGGTGATACTTTTCCTTTGTAAGACCAATGCCCTAGAGCAACCAGTTTCTCATTCCCCTCTCAAAAGGCAATACTGAGAGCAAAACTGAATTTGTGAGGGAAGAAGAGTTCTGTTTCAGTGAGGAGTCAGGTTATATACCTTCACCTAATCCCTTACCACTTGCTCTTTCTCTCTTCCAACCAAACAAGTCATTCTTAGCACCCCAGACTTGAAGGATGATGAACTACTGTGATGTCATTTCTCCCGAAGGGCTTACAGGATTCAGCAAATAATTGTACTCACAGTTATGATTTATTGCAGTGAAAGGATGCAAAGCACAATCGGCAAAGAGAAAAGGCATCCGGAGCCAAGTATGGAGGAAACCAGGTACAAACTTCCAAAGTCCTCTCCCAGGGGAGCCACCCAGGATGCACTTAATTCTGGTAGCAACTAGTTGCAACAATACAAGTGAAGTGTTGTCAACCAGGGAAGCTCATTAGAGACCCATTGCTCAGGGTTTTTACTGGGGGCTGATCATGTAGGCACCCTCTGTCTAGCATCTACCAAAATTCCAGACTCCCAGAAAGAAATCAGGTGCTCATAATAAACCATTGTTTGTATAAGCAGTTAGGCATGATGGGCCACTCTTATCAGTTTGGGGAATGGTGGGAACACTCCCCCAATTCAAGTTTCAGATGCCAGCTAAGGGCCGACTGTGTAAGCATGCAATTCAAAGGGTAACAGTCAGGCCTGTTATGTCAGCTATTTCCTACACCTCCTTTCTGTTTCCTTTATCTGTAAAATGGTAAAGAGGACCTATTTTATATGGTTGTTATAAAGATTAAATGAGATAATCTATGTAAAACATGTAGAACTCTGACTGACTCAGAATGATCCCTTAATAAATGTTAGCTAAAGTTGATATAATTTGTGTTGAAGAAGACACCCAGACACCAGAACCAGATGTTAGCAGTTGAGAGTGGATCATGGTTAATCCTTTTCTCTTCCCGGTGTTCACTACATTGTCCAGCACACAGAAGGTGCTCTTTAAGTATTTGATGAGGATGGTAGTGATTTCTACCCTCTGTCATCTGAAAGAAATGCACAACCTAAAAGTTGATAGTTATGTTTTATTCAGCAGACAAAACTGAGGACTTAAGCCTGGGACACAGCATCTCAGATAGCTCTGAGAGACTGCTCTGAAGAGACAAGGGAGGGGAGCCAGGATATATAGGAGTTTTTGCAACAAAGACCAGGTAGTCAGAACATCAAAAGATTACTGTTAAAGAAAACCAGACATCTCAAGTTAAGGGATTTAGTGCTTTTCTATGTATGGGAAGATGCAAGAGTCTGGGCTCACTAAAATCATTCCTTTGATATGCACCTCGGCTCTCTGGGGCCAGTAACCTATGCTTTCTCATCCTGAGTCTCCTCAGGGTGCATCACTGGGGGTGACTGCAGAGGCTGCTGGCTTGATGGCAGGCATCCTGTTTCCATCCTGAGTTTCCTCAGGGCTCACGGTCAGGGTGGCTGTAATGTGATGGCTTGATGGCTGCAACATCCTTTGCTTACTGATGTGGCAGACAACATTTTTTTCATTGACACCTCCAAACTAATCCCTGTTTTACCTTTCAAGTCCCACCATGTGGACTTTCTTATAATACTTAGTCTTGAGTTAGTCTCTGGAATGCTCCACTATGTAGAAGACTTACTATGCATGGTCACCAACAATGTTTCAGTTCCATATTTAAATATATATATATATATGTATGTATGTATTTGTCTTGAATCTTCTACCTCTCGCTATATTTGACACCTAAAGCCTTTCTGAGATCAGATTCCAGGACATGATATTGCCTTTCTCTCACCTGAAACTTTCTAAATTCTAAAACTGAGATGATCATCATCATTTCTAAAAGATCCCCTTTTGTTTCTGTTATTCATACCATTATTTACAAGTGTTCAGATTTGCAATTTTGGGGTTGTTTTGAATTCTTGTCTACGTAAAGTCACCAAGTCTGGCTTACTGCTTACTGTATAGAGCTCTCCTAATTTTCGGTTGTTACTGACTGTCATATTGTAAAACTTCTTCAGGGCAAAACCCTTCAACTGGTAGTTCTGTTGTATAGCATTCTTAAATTTTAGCACATCTTGCATACACCATCTTGAATGGGGTGTGTGATCATCACAAAATCCCTTAGTCATTACAGGCATACCTTGTTTTACTGCACTTTGCTTTATTGCACTTCACAGATAATTGCATTTTTACAAATTGAAGGTTTGTGGCAACCCTGTGTCGAGCAAGCCTATTGGTACCATTTTTTGAGCAGCATTTTCTCGCTTTGTGTCTCTGTGTCACATTTTGGTAATTTTAGCAACAATTCAAACTTTTTCATCATTATGATATTCGTTATGGTGATCTGTGATCATTGATCTTTGCTGTTACTATTGTAATTGTTTTGGGGCTCCATGAACCGTGCCCATGTGAGAGGGCGGACTTCATCGATTGTCAAAATGACAACAAAGGATTTAGAATATTACATAAACTTAGTTGATAAAGCAAAGGCTGCATTTGAGAGGATTGACCCCAACTTTGAAAGAAGTTCTACTGTGGGTAAAATGCTATCAAACAGCGTTGCATGCTACAGAGAAATCATTCCTAAAAGGAAGAGCCAATCAGTGAGGCAAACGTCATTATTGTCTTATTTTAAGAAATCGCCACAGGCCACCCCAGTCTTCAGCAACTACCACCATGATCAGTCAGCAGCATGAACACTGAGGCAAGACCCTCCACCAGCCAAAAGACTGTGACTTGTGGAAGGCTCAGATGATGCTTAGCATTGTTTAATAATAAAGTATTTTTAAATTAAGGTCTGTACATTGTTTTTTAGACATAATGCTATGGCACACTTAATAGATTACAGTATAGTGTAAACATAACTTTTATATGCACTTATAGCCCAAAATTGTGTGACTCATTTTCTTGTCATATTTGCCTTACTGCGGTGGTCTGGAACCAAACCTGCAATCTCTCTGAGGTCTGACTGCACTAAAAATATCTACTGAGGGTCAAAACTGTATATTAAGTAAATTTTAACTCTTTGTCCTATACTTAATATCCACATTATTTTTTTCTAAAAATTCCCTACATTCAGCCAAGAAAAGCCCCTTATGCCATCTGCGAACAAGATATTCTCTCAACCAGTTTAGTCCAATAGTTTCTTCTGGGCCCAACTCCAGTCCCTTTAAGTCTTCTCCAACATCAAGTTTTCAAAGAAAGCTAGTGACTTCGTAGTGTATTTTCCTTAGGAGAGCAGGCTAGCAATTTCAGAGGAAGGACATATAAAGTAAAAGCCAAATCACAAGTTAGGATTTTAGATGCTAGTTATAAGTCATGGATCAGGGAGGAGTAGCCTCTGAAGTGCTTTGTTTAACCAGTTACCAGGGCTCAAGGCAGAGGCTGGCTGGGAGAGCTCAGTGTGGATGATGAGTGGCCGCATCTGACTGGGGGTGTGGCTTCAAAGACCAGCCTATGGCCTGATGAAGGGGCTACAAAAAGCATGCTGTTCTGCTTCTCCATTCGACCTTCTCTCAACAGCCAAGTAAAGCATGCACTACACTAACACAGTGAGTAGGAAGAGGACTGACAGGGGTCCTTGAAAGACCAACTCACTCAATTTTAGATGCAAGGAACATGAAACACAGAGAGCTCAAGTGATGGCAGCCCTCCCACTGGCCACACTGACTATTTTGCGAGAATTTTAAGGTAAGATAAGACCTATCTTATTCAGGATACTTTACTTCCCCTAGCCAGACATTTTCACCACAACTATAGAAATCTATGGCAACAGTGCACAGCACAGCATGACCAGCGTGGAGTCTGCAACAGCCCTGATCTGCAGAGCTGGGGTGAGAACATGGGCTTTTTTAGATTCAGACCACTGCACGTGCACCATGATGTCTCCCCATTGTGCTATTGCTGCCCTGGGATGTTTTTAATTGCCCATTTCTGCAAAGTTTTGTAAAAAGCCCTCCAATTGAGTGTAAGTTACTAGTGAAAGGGAATCATTTCTTCCATTTTCCTTGGCTTCCCCGTAGTGGCATTATGCTGTCAGCCCTCAGTAAATGTGTCTTGTGTATATACTGCCTACAATGTTATTAGGCCTCAGAGGCTGTTCGTCAACCATTTGGCAACATTGCCCTCCAGGGCTGTTCCCTTCCTGCATGGTTCTTATTCTTATTAACGGTAGCAGCATTAATGAATGGGTATGTAGTTAACAGAGGAAATGCTCTCAAGCTTCAGCAGATGGTTTGCTTTTGCTTCTCATTTTTTGTCCCTTGTAAGCTGACCATCCTCAGAGTCCATCTCTGTCCAATCATTAGCTGAGTACTGCAGATTCTTTCCACCACGTGTCTGTAAGGCCAAATGACCCGAGGCAGGGGAACGCAATCAGACTCACAGGTTGCATCCACACACCCAGTTCTCAGAATTGACCTGGAGCTCCCACCCACCCAGTTCCAGGAACTGACCTGGGGACTTTCCACCCAGCCCAGCCTTCCCGCCTTTCGAGGGGCAGGACTACCGGTCCCAAGACTGATGCAACCGGCACCAGATATTGCCACGATACCCGAAGAGACCACCAAATAAGGACTACCCTGCGCCCTCGCGGATTCACTACACCCCTTTCCCTTCTTCCCCTATAAATTCTGCCCAAACCGTCGCCCGGGCGCGACTTCTCTGGCCCCTTTCTCTCGGAGCAGTGAACCTCGCCAGGGAGCGTTCCCAAATAAAGCTTGTTTAAGCTCTCCTCCGTCTTTGGTGCCGTTCCTTACAGTGTCTTTCTCATTGGCTCCTTTAATCCCGTTTTCACTACCATCACATTTGAAGCCCATTCTTTTTTTCCCCTTAGAAAAGTTCATTCACTGTTGCACTAGTAAATCAAAGTAGAATAGAGAGGGAATCGGAAGACCCAGTCTAAACTTGATTGTGACACTGCTCATGATGTGACTTTCAGCAAGTCATTTACTTACAGTTTCTTTACTATTCAAATGACCTGACTTAAATAATTCTAGGGTCACCCCCAGACCTTTCCGCCTACTGATCTCTGCCTGAAACACATTACTCCATCTTTCTGTCTCTCTCTCTCCCTCTGTCTCTCTCTCTCTCTTTTCTTTCTTTTTTAGTTTGTACACTCCCCTGTTTTCTCATTCCTGTATTTTATCTTGTTTATTTTTTATTTTTTTTTTTATTTTTTTAAATTTATTTTATTTATTTATTTATGTCTGCGTTGGGTCTTCTTTGCTGTGCGTGGGCTTTCTCTAGTTGTGGCGAGTGGGGGCTACTCTTGGTTACGGTGCACAAGCTTCTCATTGCGGTGGCTTCTCTCCTTGCGAAGCACGGGTTCTAGGCGCACGGGCTTCAGTAGTTGTGGCACACGGGCTTAGTTGCTCCACGGCATGTGGGATCTTCCCGCACCGGGGCTCGAACCCGTGTCCCCTGCGTTGGCAGGCAGATTCTTAACCACTGTGCCACCAGGGAAGCCCTATCTTGTTTATTTTTAAATTTTATTTGAAGTATAGTTGATTTACAATGTTGTGTTAATTTCTGCTGTAAGCAGAGTAATTCAGTTATACATATGTATTCTTTTCCATTATGGCTTATCACAGGGTATTAAATATGGTTCCCTGTGCTATACAGTAAGAACCTGTTGTTTATCCATTCTGTATACACTAGTTTGCATCTGCTTACCTCAAACTCCCAATCCGTCCCTCCCCCACTCCACCTACCCTTGGCAACCACAAGTCTGTTCTTTACGTCTGTCTGTTTCTGTTTCATAGATATGTTCATTTGTGTCATATTTTAGATTCCACATGTAAGTGATATCATATGGTATTTGTCTTTCTTTTTCTGACTCACCTCGCTTAGTATGACTCTTGACTACTTACCCCCAATCACAACTTAACCTAGTTTCCTGCTCTAGACAAGCTACTGCAACCTCTCAGATTGTGAGTGGGTGTCATGTTACACCTCATACTTACCTCAATTATACTGCTCCATTCATTCATCCAGCAACAATTGGGTCTTTACCATGTGTGAAGCACTCGCTGGCTTCTTGAGATAATTCCTATGAACAAGAAGACTGGATTCCATGCCTGTTCCTCACATTGTGAATGTTGCTTTGTATATTTGTGTTTTTGTTTTCTGAAGTGAACAGTAATTACTTTGAAGGCAAGACTATGCCGTATTTACTGTATGTGTAGCACCTCACCAAATCTTAATAAATGTTTTCTAAATGAGTAATCAAAGCTCCTTCCAATTCATGATTTGAGACAGTTTTGAATCCAAGAGCTCTGGATTTTGCCTTTCATTATGGACAGATGTCTTTGGCACCAGTGGTTTAAATAAACCGATAAATAAAGAAAAAATTGTTTGAACAAACATAGAAACAAACAAAACAAAACAAACAAATAATGAAAAATGAAGAATTCACATTAATCTACATGCAATAAAAAAAATTCAAGAGGCTGTGTTCAATAGTATCATCTACGCCCTAAGAACCAAAAACCAGTTGGTTTTGCTCTTTGTACACATCAATCACCAAGCCCAGCACTGCATTTACATGGGCAATTTCAACATGGTTTTGCAACATATATGCTAATAAAAATTGTGTTGAACTAAAACATTTACAAAATTTAAAGAGAAATTCCCAATTGCACAAATGTCTTCATTTTCTTTTATTTGCTTTTTAAAACTGTTTAAAGACCTCTAGCACTAACATTTACATCATGACACAGACAGGGTTAGTTTATTCACTTTGAGATGCCTCAGGTCCAGGGTAAATAATAAAATTGAACTTTACTACTCAAATATTTCTTTTCAACTCAGCATTTTATTTTATATTTAAATAATTGCACTGATGATCATTTGCAGCCATGAAGCATTTGCTATGTGTTTCCCTTAAAGGCCACTGGATGGCAGTGCTATATCATAATATCAGCAGCATTTTGTTCGGTTGGGTTGGTTATTCTTTCTGTTTTTATCTTTCCTAAGTGTAGAACAAGCAGTTTTTTGAAGAGCAAAAAGTTAAAGGGACTTTTTAGAATAAAGATCAACAGCCAAAATTTTTTTAAAAATATAACTGAGTATAATTAAATCCCATCTACTTGCAATTAAAAAATTACCATATATTTCCTTTCTCAGTTCTAGATTTCTTCATAGTGGTCAAGAATACAAGCTTTATAATTAAACAGATATGAGATTTTTTTTTTCTTTAGAAACAACCAAGAATTTTTATTTTAGGTAAGCTTCTAAGTCTCCTTAAACTTTTGTTTTCAAGTGTAAACATTTATTATAGCACCTATCCTTATCGTGCATTAAGTGAGAGGATGCTTGCCAAGGGTTTAGGCTATATTGTTCTCAATATATGCTAGCTATAATAATGGAATAAGATAATTTATTATTATTATTGGTAATAAATCAACTACACTTTAATATGAATATATAAATAATATTTTATTATTAGGTTCAGGATCTTGGCAGTTTGGAAAGAATTGAAATAAAAAGTCTTCACTTTGAACTTAAGGAGGAAGAGAGAAAGAAAAGTAAGAAGACCAAAGAGAAAAAAGGGACAATCCAATAGGTTTTTGCAATTCTCTTGAAAAATACAGAATACACACACACACACAAATGCTCTTGCAGTGACATACTGTGAAAAAAAAACATATCATTTTTAGAGTACTCAAGACCAGAGTTGGAATACTGATTCTGCTGTTTCCCAGCTATAAGACTATGCATTCATTACTTTACCTCACTTAGTCTCAGTTTTGTTATTTGTAAATCAGAACTCATAATATAATACTTTTAGGGCTAATATGAGATAAAACAAGCTAATACAGGTAAAGTGCTTGACAGATAATACATATTCAAGTTTGTTATTTCTCTTCTTAGCAGAGTTTTATAAAAACCTACAAAGAAACTGCATATTAAATTTTGATCTTATTATTTTCCTGGGGCTTTAGCTCTGTCAGAAGTCTGTAGAACATACAGATCCAGAAATCCCTTATATGTTTCTTCATGTAAATGTTAATGTTACTGGTTTCTGTAATTTAAAACTGTTATTCAAACCCATAAATTATCTTTGATCTTCAACAGTTTTCTTTAAACTTCCGTTCTCTGAGTAAGATGTTAATGAGTATTGGGATGATGAGGCAAGGCAGTATTAGGAATCAGAAAAGACATAGAGGATTAATTCACTAAATGGAAACGCAGTCACTGAATGATCTATGTTGAAAAAGATTATAAGACATGAACTCTTTCAAAGTGATGTCTGACGATTTGTTCCTGGTGGTTAAGAGAATTAAATTATGGACTAAAGAAAGTAGAAAAACAAATTGTGTCAAGACTAGTTGATCAATGTGGTCTAACAGGTGATATGAGTCATGGTAAAGAATACTAATAGTGGCAATATGATAAATGTTCTGTGTGCCTACCCTTAATACATAAATAAAATTTCCACGGATTCGAGTCTGTGTGTTCACTGAGAGGAAAATAGTGTAGAATACTATTCCCATTTACAGAAGAAGATCTATGCCCAAGAAAAGATAAATCCTGGGATATTTATTTTCAACAACAGCATCTGTTACCTACTCATTGACCATATTTCTCTTCGTTTTCAAAGAGAGCCATATATTTCAAAATGTTGGAAAATTTTATGCATCATACTGTCAAACCAATTCTCTTATCAACGAAGAGACTGAGGTCTTGAGAGAGGCCACCAGTTGTTCCTGGCTGCGCAGGTTCTTGGTAGCACAACTCGCCTAATTCCTAATCCAACGTTTCTCCCATTTTGGCATTCTGCCTCAAGCAAAATTAGATTCCCATTTCATTTATTTATTTACCTTTAACTAATCGAGATGCCTCCCTTTTTATAGCAGACCCTTTGTTTGCTGATGGTAAAAACAAGCAGAACATCAAGTGAAAGCCCACTTTATGAATCCCAATTCAAAGGACACCTTCACTGGACAGTGCTAGAGTTCTGGAGGGATTCCTGGTCCTTTTATTTATTATGTATTCAGGAGACAAGGGTGTCAACAACCTAAAATACCTTAAAAAGGCTATTTTAGCAGCTGCTGATCTTGAAAACCCAACTGAGGGAATAATGGAGTAACAGCCTGATCTAGGGGATAAATTGTGTGGAAAGCCAAACACATAACTGAACTGGTTGTCCTTTCAATCTCGCCTTTCGTTCTCAGGGATGGAAAGGTGTTTGGATGGCTCCATTATGTTGCTCACTCCTGCTGGCCAAAGAGGCCAGGGCTTCTCATTAATTTAATGGGACTCTGCTAAGTCCGTACCATTCGCACCATGAAATGCACCATGGGCAGCGCTGTCATCCCGACTTATTACTGTCTGATCGTTAAGGTGCTGCTCGACTTGGAACATCTCAAAGAATCCACTCTCTTTCAGTAGGCTTTGGATATTGGTATTTCAATATAGGAACAGCACATTTGAAATGTCAAATAATAAACAAAAACACATTAATGAGTTTTTTAAATCATTGCATTCTTTTTTTAAAAAATTTTATTTATTTATTTTTATATAGCAGCTTCTTATTAGTTACGTATTTTATACATATTAGTGTATATATGTCAATCCCAATTTCCCAATTTCATCCCATCACCACCTGCCACTTTCCCCCTTTGGTGTCCATACATTTGTTCTCTACATCTGTGTCTCTATTTCATTCTTTTTAAAAAAAAAGGGATTTGTGGGAGGACATAATCCAAATGACATTAGAGTGTGGTTGAGAGACTGTGCTGTCTTCTTTTAAGGTTGTGGGCAACGTCCCTACTTTGCAGTTTACTGATCAAATGCTAATTTAAAAGAAACATAAAATATACCTATTCTCTTAGAAATTCCATTATAAATCAGACGAAAATATCCTGTGGAACTGGATGGTTAACCTTCTTATTTAAAGATGAGGAATGTGAGGCTTAGAGGAGTTGACTAATTGGGCACAGGTTACACGGCCAGTTAGAGTCAGGGGTGGAGGGAACTCAGATCCTGTAATTCCTCAGCTGGCACCAAACTTTTCACTAGACCAACTGGCTCTTAGTTGGACCTATTTTGAGGTTGGTTCATCTGGGAGATTGAAGGAATAAGAAAAATTGCTTTCAGATTGTACAATTTTTTCGGGGATGGGGCGGGTAGGTGGAGAAAACCTAGTCTGACCCTGTTTTATAAAGAGGATGCCATTTAAAACTGCCATGGGTTGGATACAATGGAAAGGTCTGGAACAGTGGAAAGATCGTGAACTCTGATGGGGCTTCTAATAGGCAACCTCAGATTTGTTTGGCGGGGCTGATGGGGGTAAGTGAGGTGGGCCCGTGGTTACTGGGTTGCTTAATATTTAGTTTCCTCAAGTATAAATAGAAACAAAAACATAGGCCTCAGAATGGTTGTTTAAGGGCTAAATTGGGTAGAATACGTAAAGCATCTAGCAGAATGATCCACTCGTATTTGGTGTTTAATAAACATTAAAACGAATTTACCAGCCTTCTAAGGCAATTCACCATTTAAACTTAAATCTGAGATTAAAACCAGGCATGGGGTAAGCAAGAAGTGAGGGAGGTTCTGAGTCTGGTATGTACTACAGTTTGACAAATGAACCACAGAACTTTAAAAATATAAGGAGATGTCAGTGTTCTCATTTAGTTTGTCCAGGAAATAACATGCCTTTTAATAAGTTAACAAATCATAAGGCCACCTAAGTCTGTGTTTCCTAAACATTCAACCTAACTTTGGTACATCTCAATCTTAGCAGTTACTAGAATGTAATAGGAACAACTAAGGAGGCATGGAAAACAGCCTTCTGAAAGCAGTGCATTGTGACTGACAAAAGTTATCTTATTACAGTATATCTTTTTTCCTTTTGTGCTGTGGTTTGGAGGCGAGACAATTCTCATTTATCCTGTGATTGCATTTTCTGCATATTATTGATCTGAGGCAAATGGCATTCAATGGAGAGAGTGATTTCCTAGGCTTTTGTCCTTTCATGTACCAGTAAAATACATCAAATGAGCAATTTTCAGATCTCTCTGATTGTTATTCTTCCCACAGTTTTGCCATGTGGATGGACAAAGAGAGCAAGGGCTCCACTGGTCCTAAGAGAATTGATAGCAATATATTCTCAATTAAATGTAGGCCAGCTTGCCTACCCAGTAGTCATGAAGTTCTAGAGAAATATCACCGAATAAGACATAGGTGTCCTCAGGGGGCTCACAACTTAGTATTTGTTTATTAAGCTGCTACAGCAATTTACAGAGCTGACGTTTTAGGCAAGAAAATGAAAGAGAATCTACAAACCTGTGTTGGTAAAGAAGCAGATTTCCTGCTTTTAAAGAGCAATTCCATATACAAATGCTTGCTGCAATGTAGCCAACAGAAGCCTATTGGAATAGTGAATATTTCAAGCCGAAGGAGTTTGAGAAAACAAGAGAAGCAGGAAGGTCATCTGACCTCCCCTAACCCATCATACTCCTGTATGACTGTCTACTCTTGGTAAAACCTAGCATGAAATACTCAGGTCTGTTTCTTTGAGTCTTCTTCTTGTCATGAAGGATCCCATGTGATGTCAAACTTAGATTACATACATTTGTATCTTTTTCTCCTGTTAATCTGTCTTGGTCAGTTTAATTTTCAGACCCAGCCAGAGACCCTGAGAGGGTGGAGGGACACTTTCTCCTCCCCAACAGTTTCTCCATTTTTCTTTTACAATTTCTTCCTCCCTCCCTCCCTCCCTC